>NW_015639530.1:119784-126310 GCF_001515625.1 Sinocyclocheilus rhinocerous | reverse complement strand
AACGTAGCAGTGCCGCATCTAGTGGGTTCAACTGGATAGGCTAACAAAAGCATTAAAATGCAATGACACTTACATTGTCGTCGCATTTCGTGTGCCACTGATAAGGCTGCCTGACGGCTGACGCAGACCTAAAATTAGAATGCAACGTTTTGTTTTGTTTTTATTCGACGAATATTCTAAATTCACATTTTTTTTGACAGCCCTACTTCTTTGTGGAATGTCTTTTTACTGTTTTGTACTGTAAAGTATATGGTAATTCACAGATTGTATTTGCTAAAAACCGTAATTTTGACAATATTTCATAGTAAAATAACATTTAATGCGTGTTAAGCCTTCTGCAAATCAAATTTTAACTGTATGTTAACTTACAATCCAAAAAAATGCTGGGTGTTTTGATCCAGCGCTTGTGTTCAATGTTTTTACCCAGCCTTTTGGGTAGTTTTATTTAACTCTATTGTTCAAAAATTACTATATGGCTGTCTTAAAATGAACCCAAAATATGTTGTAAATTAAAAATCAGACACATAATTACTAGAGGCATCAGCAATAATCAAAACATGAACATTTATTAATAAGCAATTTAAAAAAATAATAAATGAACCGAAAATAGGTTGTAAATTAAAAATCAGACACATAATTACTAGAGGCATCAGCAATAATCAAAACATGAACATTTATTAATAAGCAATTTAAAAAATAATATTATTTAATTACTATTTATTCAACTTATTAATAATTGTTCATTTCCAACCTAATTTGGGTTCATTTTAAGCAAGAAATATAGCGATTTTTAAGCAAAAGTTGAGTTAAATATAACTACCCAGAAGGCTGGGTTAAACATTTAACCCAACCGCTGGGTCAAAACAACCCAATTGGAGCGCTGGCATGTTTTTAACCCAGCATTTTTAGATTGCAAGTTAACTTACCATATACAGTTAAAATTTGATTTGTAAAAGTTTTAAGACATGTAGTGTTAATGTGGGGTGTAGTTAAAAGGTTTTTACTTCATTTTTCGCAAAAAAAAAAAAAATTCTGACATTTTTAGTCTTGTTTTATTATTTAAAAACATATTTTTGTGAAATGTCCTACTTGAATGTGTTGGTGCTTCTTTCTTTAAAAGTACATGGTACTTCATTTGATATTCTGTCTGATATATAATGCACATACTGTCTTTAAATTTTAGTGTGGCTTATGCGTCCAAAGTTTTCTGGGGTCACTGTATAAAACCTACAGCTGCCATATGCACAACTAAACAAATAATTACCATGTAGACGGCCCGACTCAGAGGTTTCTGCAGCGTTCTGTAGGCATTGTTCACCAGAGCTGATTGTTCTTCTGAATATTCCTGCTCTTTCTGTAAATAGGATCAGACCACAAAGTCATTCCAAATTAAAGTCATTCTTCTCACGGGCTACAAAAACAATTTCAACAGCCCCTAAAGGCACAAATCGCACAAAGCTCCAAAGTATAAAGCAACCTGAAGAATACTGTGATTGTGGTTTTATGAAGTAACAAAAGAAGTGTTATACAAAAAGAGTCTTACTCTGCCCAAGTTTTCTAACTTTTCCAAACGTTATATAATTACGTGCTGTCGTCACATTTATTTTAAGATATCATGACATGTTCTTTGTTTGTGGTAAGGAATTCCTCTTGGGAATGAGCAGAATTGTCAAAAAAAAATGAAACCCCAGCAATGCTGATAATTGCGTCTGTTTTTTTTTCCCTGAAGGATCTGGCTGTGTGGGTGGACGCAGAGGGTCTGAGCTATGATGGGAGGCGTCAGGTGGAATAAGAGGTGAGAAAGCACAGAAATTACTTGCAGAGGAGAAACATTTTCAGCTGTCAGAGTTGCCAAAGCCTAGAGACTCAACATCTGGCTTGCTGTTGCTGTCAGGAAACCCAACTGGTCTCGCAAAGCATGAACCAATCACCAAAGAACTGTCTGCTGCCTTATAGGAACGATGATATGCTGCATACCCTTTACCTGAGCATCTAAATAGATATGGACAAGGGATACTGGGAGTGTGCTACTGCAAAGTTTGATATATAATGCAAAGCAAAAGGGTTAGAAGGTGAATCTGAAATAAAAAAACGGTCAAGAATATGTAACAATGAGTCACGTCACAACAAAATAAAAATAAAAAATTATAAATATTATTTATAAATAATATAAATAGTTAAATAGTTTCATCATAGTGGTCATTATTAATTGTATGCCAATTTAAATAATTAAAAATGTATTTAAAAATAATGGAAATTACAAAAAAGCATATGTGTTTTTGTGTGTGTGTGTGTGTGTGTGTACAATGCAGTAAAAAGATGTAAAATATTAATACTGTGAAATTTTATAACAATTCAAAATAGCTGTTTTCTATTTTATTATACATTTTAAAATGTAATTTATTTCTGTGACTGCAAAGTTTGGTTTTTGGCAGAATTTTCAATAAATATTCAATTATTATCAACGTTGAAAACAGTCGTTTAATATTTCTGTGTGAATTGTGATAC
Source organism: Sinocyclocheilus rhinocerous (assembly GCF_001515625.1). NCBI lineage: Eukaryota > Metazoa > Chordata > Actinopteri > Cypriniformes > Cyprinidae > Sinocyclocheilus > Sinocyclocheilus rhinocerous. The sequence goes on along the minus strand of NW_015639530.1, from coordinate 123,802 downwards.
ATTTTTTTAATCAGGGTTCAAAGTTTTGTAATTTATTTGTTATAGAAATCTTTTGTAGCATCATAAATATCTTTACTGAAAATTTTGATCAACTGAATGAGCCCTTGCGTTAAATAAATAAATAATATTAATTTTAAAAAACCTTACTGGTCCCAAACTTTCAAGCAATAAAATGTCTGTGTAGGCCTATGTGTGTGTGTGTGTGTGTGTGTGTGTGTGTGTATTATACCTAAATATGCTTTCATGAAATTCACCCTGGAAGACAAAACCTTGGGTAACAAACTTACATACTTTCTATCTTTATTCTTCTGTATATTGTTGGTAACTAACAATGAAGTTTGTAATACAAACTATTATTAACTTAGAAAAATGTGCAAAAAATATATAAAACAAGAACTAGTGCTCTTAAAGATTTACAATTTAGCCATAATATTTTGCTATCCCTTTAATTTACCATTTGAACTCATATTATAGATGAAAACGAAAGTCCATCAAGTAAATCACTCATATTTGCTCATAACTGGTATGGCCACCATATACTTTGCACTCCTACAGTATCTTTCAGCGCTGTTATGAGATATAAAACCAAACCAATAAACTGCATCTCAAAATAAATGCTCGTCCACTCAACATCACACTGTTAATAGTGCTGTGTGAAGTATGGAATATAACACATTTTGTTTAATATAGTCCATTACCGATGATTTCTGGCTGAAGTTGTCAGGATGGAGAGATCTTTGCAGCTCCACATATCTTTTCTGAAGTTTCTGGGTGTCCAAAGAAAATTTGTGTTCACTGAGGAAAGATCAACATATTCAGTTACATATATGCTATAATGTGGTTATGAATTATGAAGTTGAAAGCTGAAAGATATATAGTAAAACTGTATCTGTCTGATCATGTAACAACTACTGTATCATATATACTGTATATATTAACAATGTTCTGGCTTTTAAGTAAATAAAGTAAGGAAGGAATGCAACTTTTTGGAAGCTCAGGACCAAGAAGCCAGAAAATATCATCCGTGAATCGCATAAATGATGCGTTCATAACAATAACAGCGATCTTTAAACTATACCTCCACTTAACTCACCAGTTCAAGATGTCAAAATAATTCGTCTTGTCATCAGGAGGTTGGATCACATTACAGGATGAACAGAAAAATAATTCAGCAGAAGATCCGCATTTCCAGCAGAGTCTGTTGACTGTGACAGTGCTGAACGAGTTCAAAGACAAGTGTCCTTTAACTGCTTTACAGTGAGAAACACCGTTAATGTCTTTCCTGTAAGAGCTGATAGCTCTTCCTGAAGCGAAACACGGAAGTAAGACGAGGTTAAGAAGCTGTCCGTTTGATATACATTTGTTTGCATGTTTAAATCCGTGAGGTGCTAACAAAAATCGGAGTTTGTATAGCGTTATCATGGTCACCCACAGAACAAAATCGGGTTTATGGAATGTTAGCGCGCTACTTCCTGTCAGGAACACCAGAAATGTTGTCAAAATAAAAGTTTTTATTTTTAAAACACTTCAACGTACTTATTTGACTTTTTATTGGTTTGTGGTTATCAATGAATAATGGCTGCAATTACTAGAGTGAGACCGGGTCTATTATTGTTTGCTATCGAGGAACTTTATAACAACAAAAATATGATTTAAATAAGTAAAACACAACATTAACCCAAAGTTAACTACATTTGTACGAAACAGTTAATTTCCCTCCCACATTAAAAATAGTAAAAATTTTAAAAAAACTTTTTGTACCCTGTGTGTTTTACAACGGAAGTTATGCATTTATTTTTCTGAATTGTATCTATTTACTACACTTGTATGTGTTCTTAATTTTAACAGCAATTAATAATAAATGCTATATTGCGAATTGCTGTTGGTAGTGTAATAATAATAATAATCCTTAAAATAACTAATAGCATTAAAAAAATAATGTATATCTACATATATAATAAATTAACATGGAATGTTTATAAACTACATTTCCCATGAGCCTCTACTCAGGCTTCTGATTGGCTGAATGATGTAATGGGAAGTTCATTGAAGGAAACGAGTGGCTTTTCCCGGCAGATTTGACGAGAAGCTCACGCGGCCTGATAACCCACTTCTGCAAGTTTGCTACTTTTAAAAACAGCACTTGGTTAAGGTATGCAATAGGATATGATATTGAAAAGCACCATTAGATGATCTGACGGACATGTGGATTTCTATCAATGATTATTTCTGATGAAAAAAAGCAACAACCCGTTTCCTCGATCGTTAAAAGTGCAGCTGTGCTTTGCAAAAATAGCAATAGAAAATAGACATGGCTTATCTAATCTATTTGGTTCTTCAGTCTGTTTTCTTATCAAGTTTCATTTGATTGCATTGGTGTCGGTGGTGCATGAAATTAGTCCGACCTAAATGCCCTCAGAAACTGAACTTGGAAAGGTCACATGATGTAAAAGCAATTAATTTTCTTTCAAAGCACATGATTTATGCACATATGTCAATTATGTGTCAGTCATTTCTCCTGGAGTGTAATAATATCATATAAGAATTGTTTACTATACTGTAAATATAAAGAAACGTTTTTTCAAGTGGATTTATAAAGAATCGCACCGTTAATCTCTTGTTTTTAATAAGCCCATTAAAATAGATTTTAAAACGAGTGAATTTGTTGTACTCGTATTCTCTCATTTAGTCTTCCATTCATTCATTTTATCCATTTACATTATTTTTTGATTGTAGGGTCAAAATTATAGGAGCTATGAGATGCTAGATATTATGGCCTGGTTTCACAGACAAGGCTTAGACTAAACCAGGATTAGGCCATAGTTCAATTGGGACATTTAAGTAATTTTTTATAAATGTGCCTTACAAACAACATTACTGGTGTCCCTCTTGAGACAAAACAAAGGCATTGATATATTTTAAGATCAATCAGTGCAAGTTTCTTTCAGTTGAAACAGCTCAGATTTACATTTTAATCTGGGACTATGCTTAAGTTTTGTCTGTGAAACCGGGGGTATAGGACCCAGAATTCAGCAAAAAAAATGGTTGAAAATTTATGTGCAAAAAAAAAAAAATGTTACATGCAAAAAGATGCAATTAAAACGTATGATGATGCATTAAAAGTCCTCTGGTAAATGGAATTAGCGTAGGTAAAATATAATATAAATATAAAACATAAAATATGACGTAATACTTTTAAAGCCATGAAGCACTGCAAAAATTCTTGGATACAGTTTTCAAAATAGCGTAGCATGTACTGTATGCAGTGCACTTTGCTGTCATGAGAAAGCCTGGAAATATCAGGAATATTTTAAAAGCATAATTCTAGGCCTAAAAAAATCGTGACAATTTCTGAAATGAGCAGATTTGAAACTACAATATTTAATTGGCAAAAATTATAAATGTATTTTTCCTTGCACAAACAACAAGAAATCACATGCAACATGTTGACAATGTAACATGCATACTGCTGTTTGAAACATTTATCATTATAGTGTATGCTGTGCAAAATTATGTGAGCTGTAAGATGATGTTTTGGGCTTTATACAGCTATTGACTGTTGTTGATATTTTGTTAATTTTTCAGTGTGTACCTCCAGAGTAAAAAACATCATGTCTGAGGAACCTGGACCCAGTGGTCAGTCCCAATCCCACAGTCAATCCCAGACCCAGTCCCAAACACAATCCCAGCCTGGATCCAGCTCCTCGTCCGCCCCAACATCATCAAGCCAGGGCTCTTCCTCAGGCTCAGGGACTCTAAGTTCTGTAGATACAGTACCGGTCCAGGAACTGCAGTCTATTCCTGAAGACGAGGAGGAAGTCCAGCCTCAGGTGTGGGGCCGCGTCATCCCTTTGGTGCATGGATTGAGTGTGCTCAGTTAAGTGTATTATCTTCCTTGATTTAAGAAAGTAAGTGACAAGATACTGTTTGTGCAAGGTGTCCCAATAAGGACATGACATAGCGATTCGTAACTACATGTAGGAAACTTTTTCCTCGTCGAAGCAGAGTCCAGGAGACG
>NW_015639530.1:105524-115754 GCF_001515625.1 Sinocyclocheilus rhinocerous | reverse complement strand
TGTTTAAGATAATCATTTGTCTGATGTAATTTACCTTAAATGCTAAATACAATGTACTTCACCTTAGTTTTTCATGTGATGCTATGTCAGAATATAGTATCAGCATATTTTAAACAGATTCTTAAATTTGTAATCCAACACTACACTGTTTACTTGGTGCAAACTACACCTATCAGTAATTCAAAACCAGAAGTTTATCGGCTTAGCAAAGCATTCCCACCTTTAAAAGAGCTTAAGTGCTTTAAAATACATTTTAGCCTCCCATTTCTGATTATACACACCCTTAAACACTGAAATTTTAGGTTAAATTTTAGTTGTCGTTTTTGTGACATTATGCCACAAATACTGTCATTAGAGCTTGCATTAAAAAAAAACAGATATGAGATTGTTGAGCTATTATTGTATAACAGGAATATGGCCGGTGTTGTTTTAGTATTATTTACTATTATAGCATTTATTGATATTTTTGAATTAGCTTTTATTTTTGTATTTTCCGTTTTCACTTTAGTGTAAGTAATATTATTATGTGCTTTTGTCATTTTTATTAGTTTTTGTTTTAAACATATTTAGCTTTAATTGTTTTTTTTATTATTATTAGTTCTTCAGCTTAAACTGCTTTTATTTCAGTTAGTAGTCAACAAGTAGGCAACATTTCTCATTTTTATGTAGGTTTTGTAAGTTTAGGTTTTCATCTAATATTTTTTATTTTTATTTCAAGTTTATTTCAACCAACGAAAATCATATTCTCTATCTTTATTTGTGCATCTTTGAAGTAGGCCTACATGATTGCTAGTTAATAAGCGGGGATGTTGTGTTTATCTAGGACGCGCTTCAATGACATATTTGTAATGTGCATCTTTTCCTTATTTTTTGTCAATCATTAAATGTATATTGATAAGAAATGTGATTTATATATGTAAAAAGTAGCCTATAGGCTAATTTAATTAACGAGAAAACAACTTTTGTTATGTCGTGATCACGAGAAAATTAAGTCGTGATAACGAAAAAACAACTTTCGTTATGTCCAGATCACAAGAAAATATTAAGCTGTGATCACAAGAAAACAACTTATGTCGAGATCACGAGATAATTAAGTCGTTATCACGACAAAATTTTTTTTTAATTCGACTACCATTCATTCTTTATTCACAATCTCCTCATCACAGACAGGCACAGCACTCATTTCAGCATGTGTTCGTGGGCTGTCTACGTCACTCATAGCACGTGCCTATATCGTGCACGATATCGAACAATTTTTCTATCGTTATCGAAGAAGGTGTACTGTCGATAAATACCGATACCGTTTTATCGCCCAGACCTAGTCTAGCGGCTTTCAAGGTCTAAAAGGACAAAAAAAATTGCAACTCTGAACTCTAATTTGATTGGTTCTTTTTTTCCACAGTTTTTATGTTCATCGATAAGATGGGGGACGATCAACCAAACCTTCCTTTAGAGTTCAGCAAAAAATATCACATAGCACGAAAGATTGCAACGTAAGCGAACTTCTCATTTTCAGAAACCTTCAAAATATCATTACTGAGTTACTCTAAGCTTCATTATGCGTTTATGGTCCTAGCAGATATTTCTTACCACACTGATGCTTCCTGCACAATATTGTTGTATTTGATTATTGTGTACATTTGTTTTTGCAGTTTATTGTACTTAGCCCAAAAACCTCTGTTTGTGTTTTCTGACAGAGGCGTCTGTGGTGAAGTTAAGCTTGCCATTGAAAAGGAAACCTGTAAAAAAGTTGCTCTGAAAACTATAAACAAACACGACTTCCCATCAATAGGGGTAAGAACTGGGTGTATGTATAGATTATTATAAAATATGCATAGTGCTGCTTATGATACACATCGTTTCATACTGTTTATAATACTTTAATGCCTTATAGTCCACATTGAGCAGTGCAAAAAGATATTTAGCAATGATATTAAAGATCAGCCAGTTTATTTTAACCTGAATATATTTTATCAAAAGTACATTATAAACAGTAATATTGTGAAAATGACTGCTTTCTGTTTTGATATATTAAAATGTAATTTATTCCTTCGATCAAAGCTGAATTTTCAGCATCATTACTCAGTGTCACATGAGCCTTCAGGAATCAGTCTAATATGCTGATTTGCTGCTCTTGAAAACAGTTTTTTAATACTTTTCTGGAAACTGATACTTTTTTTAATCAATTTAATCAGTGCTCGCTGGTTAATACAATTTTCAAATAATGCTACATCTGCCCTTTGTTGTTTATGATGAGAGAATTTGCAAGAGCTGAATTCAGTCCGCACGCTAAACAACAAAACTCCGCTGTTTCAGCGATGACTCATCTGAACGTCTCTGATTGGCCATTGCATTCATAAGCTCAACATAATCGTGTGTGATTGGTTATAACGCCAACACTGTAAAAACGTGGAAAAATAAATATAATGGAACAAATAAGCCCTAATATTAATTAGATAGTTTTACTAGCCTTATAATAATCTGACTAATCTCTGATAATATCTCTGACTATCGTCGATACACGATACTATCGTCTATAGGCACAACCCTAATTTGAAGGTAATCATTTGTTTTTGCTGTGATACTTAGGGTGCTTTCACACCTGGCCCGTTGTTTCGGAACATGGCGCGTTTCCCCCCGTAGCTCGGTTCATTGGGGCATATGTGAACAAGGCAATTGTGCTCGGATCCGCGCCAAAACAATCGGTCCGAGATCGCCTGAACGAGGTGGTTATTACAATTTAAAAGAACTGTTTTCTGTTTGAATACATTTTAAAATGTAATTTATTCCTTGAATAAATTCATAAATTCAGCAAAGCTGAATTTTCAGCATCATTACTCCAGTCTTCAGTGTCACATGATCCTTCAGAAATTATTCTAATATGCTGCTTTGAGGCTCAGGAAACATTTATTATTATTATCAATGTTGGAAAAAGTTGTGCTGATTAATATTTTAGGGGAAAATTTTATTTCAGAATTCTTTGACTAGAACGTTCAAAAGAAGATAAAAAAAATTAGATAGAAAATATTTTATTTGAAATAAAAATATTTTGATTGAATGAAAATATATTTACTGTGACTTCTGATCAATTTAATGCATCCTTGCTGAATTAAAAAAAAAAAGAATATATATGAAAACCTTACTGACCCCAAACTTTTGAACTTTTTTATTGAGTATGTCTAATGGTTACTAGAAAGTTGAAAGATTTTTTTGTTTGTTTTTGGTTGGTTGATATATTTTTTTTATCATTATTTTTATGTTGTGGCTGATAACCTATAAATGTCATTATTATAAAACTATACTATTTGGTTTAAAAAAAGAAATACTCTTAAGAACTAAGGCTACGTCCACATGAAGCCAGAGCTTTCCCTATCCGATCTTTTTTTTTTTCCCTCATCTCAAGAAATATCTGCGTCCACACGAAACCACGAAACCGACACAAAACGCTGTAGTATACATGCCAGACCAGTATGTGGCGCTGTGATTCTGCCATAGAGATACACTAAAAACGGAGAAGACATGGACTATGCGCATAAACCTTGCGCGCGGTATACAAACGAACATGGAACAATACATTTATTAATCTGTGTTAATGTTAGTTAATAAAAAGACAATTGTTCAGTGTTTGTTCATGTTTTTGTTGCTGTTACGTGACATAGCGGTGTCTAACTAGGGGCGAGATGTAGGCTGTTGACGTCATTGTTTCAGAAAATATACGGATTCACTGTCCACACGAAAACGCAAGGGCGGCGTTTTCAGATTTATCCACTCTGGAACCCGGTTTCAAAAAATATCGGTTTCACTCTCCCAAAACGCCGGATCCGTGTGGACGAAACGCCTATACGATACAAAATGTTTGCGTATACAGCTAAACGCGTCTCCGTGTGGACGGAGCCTAAAATTTGTAGTTATATGCTGTAAGGTAATATCACACTATGATAAATGATAATGATTAATCATTTTAAAAGCAACTACTAAAAATTTCCCATTTCAAAATTATATTAATGAAGATTGTTGTACTTTTTTCAAAAAACAATTAACTAATTTTTATGCCCGTTACTTGTGTGCAGAATCTCACGCCAGTGTGCTTTTAAAGGAAAAGTCAAAGACTACGGATGTAACGATTAACTGCGAGCCGGTTGAAAATCGATTCAAATATGTGACGATTCAAATCGGTTGAGATGCTAAACAAATCGCGATTCAGTTAGGGGTAGGAGTTTATTCATTTAATTTATAATTTGTCTTAAATCTAATTTTGTTAAAAAAAATTATAATAATCGTGAATCGAATCGAATCGTGAAATCAAAATCGTGAATCGAATCGAATCGTGAGTTGAGTGAATCGTTACATCCCTATCAAAGACAAAATTCATTTAGCAGATAAAACAACTTACAATAGAGGTGCAAAAGCAATTTGTCACAGAGCCAACAATATTTCTACAGTGTATAATGCCAGGTTTATTAGAAAGCCAAACTAGGAGACAAGGTATAGCAGAGGTGAAATGCAAAGAAAAATTTTCAAACATGTTCTGTTATATTCTCTCCAGTATCTCCACAATAATGGGATTATTCATCGAGATCTCAAGCCTGAGAATGTGCTGCTGGCTTCACATGACGACATCTGTTTGATTAAGGTGTGTTTGCCTGAGAGCTTTGAAACTGACGTAGCTTTAGCCTCAGATTCTGACATCGTTCTCCTTTAATTGTCGCAGAGATCCAGCCAAGCCTTTGTCTTTGTAGTTGAAACAGGATGCCCAGAAATAATCCTGAACCTGAGATAACCTGCTTTCCCCACACATGCGAATTCTCAATGCTTTGTAGATTACGGATTTTAATCAGTCCAAGATTTTGGAGGAATCCTCCCTGATGAAGACGCTCTGCGGGACGCCCACATATCTCGCCCCGGAGGTGTTCACACACGCTGCGACTGTAGGATATACAAAAGCAGTCGATTACTGGAGCCTGGGGGTCCTACTGTTCATCTGGTTAGTGGAGATTAAAGTTGAATGAGTAAATGTGAATCAGTGGGATCCAGCATTACTTTAGAGGTTCTTAAAGGAGTAGTTCATCTAAAAATGAAATGAAATGGTCACCATTTACTTGTGTCTTTTCTAGGGTTGCAAAAAGGTGGAAAATTTCCAGTAAATTTCAAAAACATTCCAGTAATTTGGAATCTTCCGGGAATTTTTGGAAAGTTTCCAGAAATTTACCAGAAATTTTCCACCCCTTTGCAACCCTAGTCTTTTCCGAACCCATTTTACTATTTTTCTTCCACACAAAAAGTGAATTACAGTATATGGGAACGTTATCCTGTCTACTCTATTAAATATGATGAAAGTGAATGAGGATTGGGGCTGTCAAGCTTCAAAAAAAAGATGCAAAAGTATCATAAATGTAGGCAATATGACTGGTACACTACATTCTAAAACTTTTCACATTTATTTATACAGTGTTTTACTTACATAATGCAGATTGTTTTAAAGCAGCCTCACTGAAATGTAGATTAAATTAACTAGATTTAGACTAGATTAACTAGTCTAAATTAACTAGTTTAACTATAATAATTATTAATAATTAACTTTTATTCAAGTCAAAAATATTATTTCATGTCATTAAATCAACCTAAATATATTCATTTTTTTCATCAAAACTACCTTATAATATGGTTAAATCAGGTAGAAAATGGCTCTTTAAAGTAACAATTGCAGGTTACTATTTTTTGCAGTGCCGTAATAAACCAGAAAATAACAGCTTTTGTTGAAATTCTTCAATTATGAAACAAATGCAGTTGTAAAGAAGCTCTAAAAAGACAATTATGTGTCATTATTCAGCTTAACACATAGATGTTGATTCAGTTTAGTTCATGAAGTGTGAAACTGTTAAGACAATAGTGTCATTATTCAGCTCAGTTGGTTCAGTTTTGCTTCAGTTTAGTTCAATAATAGTGCAAAGGTCATAAAATTCTGAGACAAGTTTAATTCAGCTATAATCAGCTCTACAGAAGATAATAGTGTCATTATTGAGCTTTTGTATATGGAACAGACTATATCGGGGCAGTCGTGGCCTAATGGTTAAAGAGTCGGTCTTGTAACTCGAAGGTCGTGGGTTCGAGTCTCAGGTCCGGCAGGAATTGTCGTGGGGGGGGGGTTAATGTACAGCGCTTTTTTCCACCCTCAATACCATGACTGAGGTGAGACCCTTGAGCAAGGCACGTAACAACACAAGTCACTTCATTATTTGTTATTCACTGAAAATCTTCATCTCCAGTGAACTCTTAAAGGCAGAGTAAGCGATTTCTGGTAGCCAATGATGATATTTGAAATCACCAAAACAAACACGCCCCTACCCCAAAAGGGTCTTGCCCCTATTTTGATAGCTCCGCCCCACATATACGAGCTCCTTCCTCCACATCACGAGTAGACACGCCCCTTATTGCTGATTGGCTACAAGTTTTTGCTATTCGGCCCGAATCAATTTTCTAAAGTGTTTTTGAAAAATCACATACCCTGCCTTTAATTGCTATAACTGGATCATTAATTCAGTGAGTCAAACTTGAGAACCAGATCAGTCTGACTTGTGAATGAATCATTCAGACCAGTTTTTGTAATTGGATCAAATGATTCTTTCATGAATGTGAGAGTAAAATTGCTTAAATTTTGGTCTGTTTCTAATACAAAAATCTTTTGTGTAGCTTCACAAGTAGTGTGGAGAATTTTATTATTATTGAATCATTACATTTTCAGTAAATCTTAGTCAGTAAATTTTATTGGGGCAAAAGTCAGTCAGGGTTTGGAATGACATGAGGGTGAGGAAATGAAATCTATTAATTTTAATGATTATATCTTGCAAATGCTTGCAAAATGCTGTAAAAAATGTATTGGTCATTAGCCGGGTTTCCATCCAAAATTGCGAATTTAAATTATGCGCAAAACTGGAATATCGCATAAAACATTTGCGAACAAGCATCGTTTCCATCCAACAAGTCAAAGAGAACAAAATCGTCACTTCCTGATAAACTGGCACTATAAATCACTAAGAAAAGTAGGAGACTATTAATAATTTTCATATATAATAAATTACTTGCGCCTCAGTTTTGCCGTCCCATAGCGCAAAGTCACATGACTTTTTTTGATGCGCTTGGAGTTTATTCGCAAAATGCGTTTCCATCTCACATTATTCGCATCAACCCTTTTTCACACAAGTCAAAAACCACCTCAAGCGAGCGTAAAAACTTTTTTGCGAATTAAGGGATTTTTATTTGAAATTTGGCGTTTCCATCACTCGTTTCTCATGCGATACTTCAAAATTCGCATTAAAACAGGGTGATGGAAACATAGCTATTGTTAATTCAGAATGAATTAATATTCACAAATGAGACCTTATTGTAAAGTGTTACCGAAAATACTTTTATAGTATTCATAAATGACTGGAAAAGTCAATTCATTGGTCAAAACATGTAGAAACTCTGAAAGATATGTACATTTTGAGCCCGTAATCGAAACTCAAGCAAACTGAGCTTGAATGAACATATGAATGTATGACATTTTTTCCTAAAGCTGTGTGTGTATCTGTATTGTCATAGTTTGGGTGGTTATCCTCCATTTAACTCCGAGTGCTCCACCATGTCGGTGCGTGAACAGATCATTAACGGCCACTACCGCTTCATCCCATCTCAGTGGAAGAAGGTCTCAAATGAAGGTAATGTCTTTGCTCTCCATTGACAATTGGATAGTTTAATAGCATGTACATCATATCAGTTTATATTGTCAGAGATATTTAAACTTAAAAGCATACAGTGTAAGTTATATATTTACTTTGTCTTTCAGCTAAAGATTTGATCAAGAAGCTCCTGGTTGTGGATCCTGAAAAGCGTCTGAGCGTGGAAGAGGCGCTGACACATCCGTGGTTGAACGTGCGTGCTGAAAAACCCACTAACTAAACAAATGTGGTTGAGCATTATTCAGCTAGGATTGATAGTTGTCAACCTTTTAATAGTGTTTGAAATGTGATCGCTTTAAGTAAAATAAAAAACAGCATTCTGCAAATTTAAAATATTATGTTTGTGTAACAGGATGATGAGATGAGGAACACTGCAGACCAACTGATGCAGTGTGAAATATCCAAGGTACAACAACAAAAAACAGTGCATGAGGCTGCATGTGGATTTTTATTCAGGATAAAAGTGCTAAAAAAAATTTACAGTAGTTGTAATTGTTTTCTATTACAGAGCTAAAGTCTAGGAATTCAAATATTTGCTTTCAAAATGTATTACAACATTGACTAGATGCACACTGATACATTTGTCATTAAAAACTAAATGTGATTTTAATTTTCATCACAGAAACGTAAGGCAGAAGAGGCAGAGGGTGAGCCGCCATCCAAAAGGAAGCCTGGGCCTTGACTTGCACACACTTAGTTGTTTCCTGGCGCCCTTTTAAAAGCTCTTTCCTGCGACCAATTCATCCTGAACGTCTAACACTGTACTGACTTTGTAAATATGTATTTCTACCATTTCCTGTGTCCAAAATAAAATCTTTTAAAATTTTCTACTCCTCTGAGTTTATTACTTTTAACTCATCAAAAATCTTTATTCATTTAGCAGACAATTCTAGCAACATGCAAAATATTTTCTTTCCACTTGGATTATGCAGGGATTGTACAGGTGCTGGAATTCCTTGAAAGTGCTTGAATTTTAATATGGTGTTTTCGAGGTTTGAAAAGTGCTTGGATTTTGGGTAAAGTGCTTTAAACTTCTTGAAATTGCAATTGCATTGCTTTCATAATAAATCTTACTGAATTTTACAGTTTGAACCATGAGACGTGTTTTCCTTTAAGTTGTCACCCCTCTGTAGAATGCCATCACATTTTTAATAGCACAATAATATCTGATTTATCATGAATGTGTATGTAAACATGCAATTTACCTCAGTTGTAAAGAGCTGGAAAACCTTGAAAATAATAATTCATTACATTTATATAGCGCTTTTCTAGGAACTCAAAGCGCTTTACATTGTCAGGGGGTATTTCCTCATCCACCAGCAGTGTGCAGCATCCACCTGGATAATGCGACGGCAGCCATAGTGTGCCAGAACGCCCACCACACACCAGCTTATTGGTGGAAAGGAGACAGAATGATGAAGCTAATCAGTAGATATGGGGATTGTTAGGAGGCCATGATGATCAGAGGCCAATGGGCAAATTTGGCCAGGATGCCGAGGTCACACCTCTACTCTTTTCGAAAGACATCCTGGGATTTTTAATGACCACCGAGAGTCAGGATCTGACTTTGGAAAAGGTGTAAGAACCCTGATTATGGTGCGTTATCTTAGCAGTAGATAACCAAATTAAGAATATTGGTTTTCAAGAAAAACTAAACGTTTTTCACGTTAAAGGTGTCATATGATGTGATTTCAATTTTTCCTTTCTCTGGAGTGTTACAAGCTCTTGGTGCATAAAGAAGATCTGTAAAGTTGCAAAGACTAAAGTCTCAAATCCAAAGAGATATTCTTTATAAAAGTTAAGACTCGTCCACACCCTCCTAAAACGCCTCGTTTGGGATGAATTTTTATTATTTATTTTTTCTTATTAATTTGCTTAAATTAGGGCTACATTTATTTGTCCCATTTTTATCTAAATAATGTAGCTTTTTTTTTTTACTTTTTAAAATGCCAAATTGTATATGACATTTTTGATAATTTATTATGTATATATTTATGACTAATATAAATGATAAATTAATAAATAGGGTCTAACATTAATTATAATCTATTAATTCATCTGTCTAATAATGTTTAAAAATATAATAATTATGTCTACCAAGCTCTGATAATGTATGGAATTTTATATTAACAGACTATCCATATTTTAATTTTAAAAAAGGCTTATACCTTGAAGCACAGATGTGTCTGTCACTTTAAAAATATGAAAATTCTGTCATAATTTACCCAGGTTGTTCTAAACCTGCATAAAGTTCTTTCTTCTGTTGAACACGAAAGAAGATACTTTGAAGAATGTGGGTAACTAAACAGCTGCTGCCTGGTCCTCAGTAACTTAAAAAATATATATATACTATCAGAGTCATTGAGGACCAGAAAATCTTTGGTTACCCACATTCTTCAAAGTATCTTCTTTTGTGTTCAACAGAAGAAAGAAATTATTACAGGTTTGGAGCAACTTGTGGGAGTGTAAACGATGACAAATGTTCATTTTTGGGTGAACTATCCCTTTAAGT
>NW_015639530.1:88472-104977 GCF_001515625.1 Sinocyclocheilus rhinocerous | reverse complement strand
AATAATAATTCATTACATTTATATAGCGCTTTTCTAGGCGCTCAAAGCGCTTTACATTGTCAGGGGGTATTTCCTCATCCACCAGCAGTGTGCAGCATCCACCTGGATAATGCGACGGCAGCCATAGTGTGCCAGAACGCCCACCACACACCAGCTTATTGGTGGAAAGGAGACAGAATGATGAAGCTAATCAGTAGATATGGGGATTGTTAGGAGGCCATGATGATCAGAGGCCAATGGGCAAATTTGGCCAGGATGCCGAGGTCACACCTCTACTCTTTTCGAAAGACATCCTGGGATTTTTAATGACCACCGAGAGTCAGGATCTGACTTTGGAAAAGGTGTAAGAACCCTGATTATGGTGCGTTATCTTAGCAGTAGATAACCAAATTAAGAATATTGGTTTTCAAGAAAAACTAAACGTTTTTCACGTTAAAGGTGTCATATGATGTGATTTCAATTTTTCCTTTCTCTGGAGTGTTACAAGCTCTTGGTGCATAAAGAAGATCTGTAAAGTTGCAAAGACTAAAGTCTCAAATCCAAAGAGATATTCTTTATAAAAGTTAAGACTCGTCCACACCCTCCTAAAACGCCTCGTTTGGGATGAATTTTTATTATTTATTTTTTCTTATTAATTTGCTTAAATTAGGGCTACATTTATTTGTCCCATTTTTATCTAAATAATGTAGCTTTTTTTTTTTACTTTTTAAAATGCCAAATTGTATATGACATTTTTGATAATTTATTATGTATATATTTATGACTAATATAAATGATAAATTAATAAATAGGGTCTAACATTAATTATAATCTATTAATTCATCTGTCTAATAATGTTTAAAAATATAATAATTATGTCTACCAAGCTCTGATAATGTATGGAATTTTATATTAACAGACTATCCATATTTTAATTTTAAAAAAGGCTTATACCTTGAAGCACAGATGTGTCTGTCACTTTAAAAATATGAAAATTCTGTCATAATTTACCCAGGTTGTTCTAAACCTGCATAAAGTTCTTTCTTCTGTTGAACACGAAAGAAGATACTTTGAAGAATGTGGGTAACTAAACAGCTGCTGCCTGGTCCTCAGTAACTTAAAAAATATATATATACTATCAGAGTCATTGAGGACCAGAAAATCTTTGGTTACCCACATTCTTCAAAGTATCTTTTTTTATGTTCAACAAAAGAAAGAAATTATTAAGGTTTGGAACAACTTGTGGGTTTGTAAACGATGACAAAATTTTAATTTTTTTTGGTGATTTGGTGAACTATCCCTTTAAGTCAGACAGTTCACCATGAGCAACTTATCTGCAAACTGCGCGTTCATCAATACTGGACAGACCCATTGATAACTTTCCCATTCATCCCTACATCTGGAGAGCCTTGTGTTCAAAGGGCAGATGTGAGCTCCAGATGTTTTAAAACTGCGCAGGTTTAGTGCATGCTGCGCTCGTTCTGGAGACTCCGTTGCTATGAAAACAAAGACGCCAAAATGCAATCATGCGCAAATGAGCTTCTCTAATACCTCGTATGAAATTGATTTCATTATAATTGCTATTAGTATTATAAACAGTGCTTTAAGTCAGACAGTTCACCATGAGCAACTTATCTGCAAACTGCGCGTTCATCAATACTGGACAGACCCATTGATAACTTTCCCATTCATCCCTACATCTGGAGAGCCTTGTGTTCAAAGGGCAGATGTGAGCTCCAGATGTTTTAAAACTGCGCAGGTTTAGTGCATGCTGCGCTCGTTCTGGAGACTCCGTTGCTATGAAAACAAAGACGCCAAAATGCAATCATGCGCAAATGAGCTTCTCTAATACCTCGTATGAAATTGATTTCATTATAATTGCGATTAGTATTATAAACAGTGCAACAATGGCGGACTGATGACAGCTCACTCAGGGCGGGTCTAAGGTAAAACGCCAGTGTCAATCAACAATCGTGGGCGGGGCCTGGGTCTGTGTGACGTCACACAGACAGGCATCTGAGAATGGCTTGATATGAGAAAGGGGACATGATTTAACGAGATAAAAAAAAAACACTGGGTGGATCTTTATAGGGTGGTTGTGTACACACACTGCCAACACACATTTATGTTCAAACAACATGTAAAAGTGCATTTCGCATCCGATGACCCCTTTAAGGTAAATGATACATTGAGTACTTTTTGTCATTAACACCAAAACTTTTGACATTTGACTCTTTTTATTTAACTTCTTTTGGACTGATGCACTGCAACACCCGCTGAGTGCCATTAAACAGCTTGAAAGATCAAAGACAATTTTTAATATAACTCCGACTGGATTCGTCTGAAAGTAGTAGTATCTCAGAATTTGTTGTAGTTGGCGAAATAGGCTCACTAAAGTGCGCATTATTTTTTCACACATTTCCGAATGGATAGTCCCTACAATAAGACAGCGATGGAACGGCGAGCTAATTATTTGAATTTATTTCAGACTATCCATTCGGAAATGTGTGAGAAAATAACACGTTAAGACATTTCATTTGATTTTTCAGCCCATGTGCGTCGGGAGGGACCCAAACTGCTGAGCTGGAGGAGTCGCGTCCAGTCAGCGCTTTCGGACTCCTGAAGCTCACTCTGTTGTCTATCAAATAAGAGAGAAGTTCACAGCTAAACTATCTCCCTGTTCAAATCAAGACACTCTGTAACAGCTATTCTCAATTAACATGACAAAATGTTTATGTAGTTTACCTTAAGGGGTCAATGACGCATCTGGCCGATATATGCAGTGTCATGTTTGATTAATATGTGGTTTAAACTGAAACATGTTGGCCTGGTTTCGCAGACAGGCTTTAGACTTAGCCAGGATTAGTTCAATTAGGACATCTATGTAATTTCTATAAACATAAACATGTGCATCTTGAGACAAAACAAAGGCACTGATATATTTTAAGATCAGTCAGTGCAAGTTTCTTTCAGCTGAAACCGCTCAGACTTGCATTTTATTCTGGGACTAGGCTTAAGCCTTGTATTTGAAACCGGGGGTTTAAGTAGCCTTTGCATTTTTATTTATGTATTGTTTGTTTGTTTGTTGATGTAATTTTTGCTTTTTGAAATATGTACGCAAGGTTTTCTAAATGAATAAATGTAATGTTTTTGTGCATAGGGTTATAAATTCTCAAGGGGAGCAGAAAATGTAAAAAAGACTGTAAAGCTGTAGTGCAGAAAAGTGGTACAGTGTTATGACATTTGGAATGAATAGACATTGTAAGATTTTCTAAAAAAATAAATAAACATGGTTTTTACTGTCAGTCATGCAACCCAACATATGATGAAGAGCTTATTGCACATGTCAATCAAGACTTGATTACAGATATTCTTGCGCAAAAATATCAATACAAACAGCTACATTTAAGAATGTATTTATTTATAAAAGAAATGGCACATTATTTAATTGTATGCATTATATTTGTGAATTCATTGAGTGTATTAAGAGCAAAAGATATGAATTTGTGAGAAGTCGGTTCAGTTACAGTAACGGTTTTGTACTGATTTTTGGCAAAAACAAATTTGTTGTATCTAGACTAAGTTAACTTTTCTGAAGTAACTTCTTGGTCTGACGTGCTGTTTTCTCATTTGCTACATGTATTCCGGATATGAAAGTCAATATTGCACAAATACAGATACAAAAGATCCTGCTACATTTATGTGGAACTGGCACAGCTTTAGCAGGGTATTGAGTGGATAAAATATAGAAATCTTCTTCATTCCTCTAAAAACATAATAAATTTGAACTGTTCCCCCCTCAAAATTCACTCCCAGGAGTCAGTTTAGCTTTTCTGTTTTTTTTAATAATCCTACATTATATCATAGTCAGCTTCAGTCATGGTGTCCCATTCATCTCTCTCTCTCTCAAAGACACATGGTATGCAGGGCAACTGTGTCATACTAGCTGGGACATCCTGTAATTTGGTGGAATTGTAGACAATGTCCTTCATGGGACACTGTGGTCCTGTGTCAAACCCTAAGTAAACTCCCCACATACATACACACACACACACACACACACACCTACCTTAAATCATTTCACACACTGTACATACTCGCAGCTTTTTCCATATTGATGTTTCTGTTATCAGATCTGTTTCTGGCACATTGGATCAGTGGGTTACCCCATCCCAACTGAGCCAGGAGGCCTTTATGTGAATTAGTTTGTTCTCCCTGTGTTCTCATGGCTTTCCTCCATGTACTCCGTGATTTGAAGACGTCTGGGACGTCCTGTGATTTGGTCAATTTTAAGCATGTAACAAATGGGATGTCCTGGTCCTGTATCAAACCCGAAGTCACATCACAACCACACCCCGGCCCGTCCCCTATTAAAGGGGTGAATCGACTGAGGCATCCCAAACAGGAATACTTCTTGTTTCTACAGGACTCACACTTTAATTTGACTATGGCTGGCAGGCAGGCAGTGAAAGCTTATTTAGATCTCGTGTCTCAGGCCTGCAGGGCTGTACTAATATTCCTCAAAGACAACAAAATACCCCACACGATGGAAAACATTGCCATACGAAAAGGTGAGCAACATTGTTGTGCGTGTGTTGTTCAGTGGAGGCTGTGAGAGCCGTTTTGAATGCATTTGTAAAGTCCAGATGATTTTAATCCAGACCTATATAAAAGTTATTCTGAATGTAATGTGTTAATATTTGTTGTCAGAACTCTTTATGAATTCAAACTTCATTTCATTTGTTGAACTTCACAACTTTAATGCTCTTGAACTTGAATCTCTAGCGCAGCAGAAAACACCTGAGTTCGCCAAACTCAACCCCATGCAAAAACTGCCAGTGTTAGAGGACAACGGATTTGTTCTCACTGAGAGGTAAGAAGAGAGAGTGTAGCTAAAAAAACAGATCAAATGTGTGATATTCTTCTAAGCTTTGGTTTTGTGTCACAGTGACGCCATATTGAAGTATCTGGCGACAGCCTATAATGTCCCTGATCACTGGTACCCCAAACTGCCAGAGAAGAGAGCCCGAGTGGATGAGTACACAGCGTGGAATCATGCCAACATGCGCACACACATTTCCTCCATCTTCCTGCACGAGGCAGGGTTTGACGTGGTTAGTTGACATGACATTTCAAGCAGCGACGTTGTTCTTCATCTATAACCGTTTTAAACCACGTTTACCTGTTTTTGACCCTGATTTTGGCAGAATTCACAGGTTTTGTATTCCTGTACAGGTTTTACTGCCACGCATGAGACAACCGGCAAATTCAGAGAAACTTAAAACGGTGCTGGCAGACCTGGATGGCACACTGGACAAGCTGGAAAACGTGTTTCTGAAGAACCAGGCCTTCCTGTGCGGTGACGACATCTCATTGGCTGACCTTTTAGCAGTTTGTGAGCTCATGCAGGTGAGAGCTTAGAGCTGCTAAACGTACTGTGAATGTTCACACAGACCAGTTATAAAGAAGTCCTACCTGTCTTACTTCACCTGTCTTGAGATGTTTGGTGACATCTAAGCTATAGGGCTGAAGAGCTTTAAAATACATTCTCTTGTCTCTTTCAGCCTCTGTGCAGCGGGAGGGACATTCTGAAGGACAGACCCAAACTGCTGAGCTGGAGGAGTCGAGTCCAGTCAGCGCTCTCGGATTCCTTTGATGAAGCTCACTCTGTTGTCTATCAAATAAGAGAGAAGTTCACAGCTAAACTGTCTCCCTGTTCAAATCAAGCCACTCTGTAAAGATATGTTTCACAACTAGTCGCAGCGTTTCTGCAGTTTACTTTATGGGATCAATGATGTATCTGTCTGACCAATGCAGTTTGCTCAGTTTACTCAATGTATTAACTTGTGGTTGTGCAATTTCTAATACAATGTATGTGCAACATACTAAGCCATTTTTTTTAGGAATTAATCTAATGGCTTACAATTATTTATGTCATACATTTTCAAAAGCAGTAAATATAAATGTAATTATTAATGACACAAAACTGTACAACCATATATAAAGAAAAGTGGTACAATGTTAAGACATTCAGGATAAATAGACTTGTTTGATATATATATATATTTTATTTTTTTATAGAAAACCTTTAAAATATGTTAAGGATGTTAAGAATAAAAGATGCTGTGAAAAGAACTGTGGAAAAACTACCATTATACACTGAAAAAAAATGTTTGTTGACTTTAAAATGAAGTGAATTCAAGCTTGATTGACGCAGTGGATTAGTGCTTGTAGTATCTGCAAACTTTGAGAATGTTAAGAATAAAAAATATCTGACTGTGTGTGAAAGATACAAACAATTGTGTTTTGCAAACATTTCGTTTATTGCCAAAACTGTTGCTCACATTAAAATAAATTCAAGTATGATTAATTCTATGATTTCATGAGATGTTTCTTGCTTAAGATTATAATATGGATCCATTTTACAGAATTAAAGATAAAAAGTAATTACAGATACAAGTAGCCTAGTACACTGATTCAAAATAGTGGGCTACTTTGTAATATTTTTGCATAGTAGTTTTAACCATATTCATTTGTATAAAACACATACAAGATGTAATACTAGGCTATTGAAAGTCCCTACCATCATGTGACTTTCCTTGATGTAAAAGGCGGTATTCATTTTGAAGGCACATGATGTAGTGCAGTGTCTGTGTTGCAAATGAGACATTTCTATAGATATTTTCTGGATTTACATTTCCAGGTATTTTTAGCACATTCATACATAAGTACACAGACATAATAAAGCCCTTTAAAATACTGTGCTTTGTAAATGTATCATTTGTTTTACATCGGTGTGGACAGTAGAGGGCCCTCGGTACCATTAGCAGCAATGAGCTTCTTTCTAGAGTGAAACTCACTCTGAATCTCTAGAAAGGTCTTGTTCTTGGTCTCAGGGACCACAAAGAAGATGTAAGTGGCCACCAAGCAACAGACAACAAGGAAAACAAGGAAGCAGTACTGCTTTAGTCCATTCTGAGAGAAATTGAGAAAGAGAAGTTAGTTAAAAACAAAACATTGAAATTCCACTTTGTTTTTAATAACTCTCATCAAAAAGTAATTAACAAATATCATCATTGGATTGTTTTTTACAGAATCTGCACGGTAAATAAGGTCCATCTTGTAGAAATACAACTGCTTTGTGAAATTCTAAATAATAAAAACTGAGTAACCATGCATATCTCAATAAAAGGGAAAGAAGGTGCTCATATATACCACAATAAATGGAAAGATCATGCCAATGAAGAAGAAAGCGATCCAGTTGATAGATCCACCGATCATGTACGCAGCAGGCCGATCGGTTTGGGTGAACAGCTCTGTTGTTAAAATGTTTGTCACACCACCTACAGCACAAAGCACATTGATATTACTGATCAAACTATACCAGTGTGTACCAATATAACAATAGTGTGGATAGAGATGAGTTTTTATCAAAGGAATAGTTCACCCAAAGATGAAAATGTACTCACCCTCAGGGCATCCAAAAATGTGTTTCTTCATCAGAACAGATTTGGAGAAATTTAGCATTACATCACTTGCTCACCAGTGTACCATCTACAGTGAATGGGTGCCGTCAGAATGAGAGTCCAAACAGCTGATAAAAACCTACAAGTAATCCACAACTGCTTGTTTTTTAAGAAACAACTCTATCATTAAGGCATTTTAATTGATTAAACTGCTTGATCTGTGCATATTTCTCTCCTGATTCATGTGACGTTTTCACTGGAAAAAAGCAGTATTATGGATACAGACTTTTATTACATTTTGAAGTTAAAAACTTCTTAATGATGGGTTTGTTTCTTACAAATGTGCAGCTTTTTGCTTCACAAGATGTTAATTGATGGACTGGAGTGGTGTGGATTATAGTTTTTTTTATCAGCTGTTTGTACTCTCATTCTGACGGCACCCATTCACTGCAGAGCATCCACTGGTGAGCAACTGATGTAATGCTAAAATTCTCCACATCTGTTCCAATGAAGAAACAAACTCATCTTGGCTGGCCTGAGGGTGAGCACATTTTCAACCAATTGTCATTTTTGAGTGATCTATTCCTTTAATGGTAAAACATTCATGCACTGTAATCTTCCTTTGCTTTCTTTCTTTTTTTTTTACTCATTCATTCACCTGGTCCAAGGCCAAAACTGAGAATGAAGGCAAAAACACAAATCATACTAAGGTAGGGAACCCAAGGGCTGGACTCCTGTGAGGAGAAACACCAAACAAACATCATTAAATCTGCATACATTCAAATGTTTGAAAATGAAGATCACAAACTGTAGGCCATGTTTCAACATAACCATATAAGTATGATTCTAGTTTATACAGCGACATATGATAATAGAATATTGGCACAGTGCACAAAATGAATATTGCGGGGGAAATAAAACAGCAGGTATTAGGTCACTAGACCTGAAAAGTGAGGGCGATGGTGAAACAGACACAGCACACGCTCATGAGAGAGTATCCACCTATAATCAGAGCTCTTCTTCCCAGAGATTCAATCAGAAGACCCTGGAACACACAACATCAGTTTGAATCAACTGTGAACTGACTCAGGCTGAATAATGACATTACTGTCTTCTGTAGAGCTGCCTACAGCTGAACTGAACTTGCTTCATAATTAATGAACGTTACGCGGTTACAGGACTGAATCTGCAGCAGCACTGAACTGACTGAAGCTGAATAATGTCACTTTTTGACCTTTCAAAAACTGGGTTTAGGTGTGATTTAGCTCATTTTATGTGATTTAGCCAAGTGGGACATGATTCTTTATCATCAACAGGCATTGGCATAACAACTTTATGCCAAATCTGCCCATAATCCATAGCTTACCAATTATAGTATTAACCTACGTTATAATATTTGCTTTATTTCTATGCTCTGTGTCATGCATTCTGAGAAAAACGAATTTGTGCAGGTATAATGACAAATTCCAGACTTACACATGTCAGTGCGGTGATGCACTCACAAGCTCCAGTTCCCACTGTAGCGTACGGAATCTTGGCAGCTGGAATCCCAGCCTGGGTGAACACGTAGTCTGCATAGAAATAAATCTAAGTGGGGAAGAGACATACATATGAAGAGTTTATTTGCAAAAACAGATAACTCCGATTTTTGTAATTTTCAAAAATCATGTTTTTTTGTTATGTTATCGTGTTTTTATTGTGTTTTATTGTGTTAGTTAGCTGTGTTTTTTAGTTATTTTTTACCTAATCAAAATAACCCAACTGCAGTTTGATTGAGATTAATTGGAATGCATAATGAAAAAAACGTGATTTTTGAAAATGGTTAAAAACTGAGTTATCTGTTTTTGCAAATGAACTCTTCATATATTGGCATTGGTGTACATTAGATCAGAAATTTGTGTAACATTTGCACAGTGTCAATAAAACTTAACACAAAGACCATCATTAGGCCGAATGGTTCTCTTTGCAAAACTGTAGGGTACCATGTCAAACCAAAAATTTTAATAAATAAATATATATACATTTCTTTCTTTCTTTCTTTCTTTCTTTCTTTCAATAGCTACTGCCTATAGATAGTAGGCTAACAAATAACAGTAACAAAAAATAAAAAGGGTGCGGACAACATGAACTGGAAATAATGACGAGTTTTCAGAAGTAGTCACTTTTTAGCAAAAAGAATTGCAAACACGACGTTTTAAAACTTTTTCTTAGGTGCGGTCACATTAGCAACATTTCGGTGTAATATCTTCGGCAAAAAAAAAAATTTGCACGAATACCCTTAAATCACTACATTTTACGGTACAGTTACAGTTTAGAACCTAGAACGTACGTACGTAACCTTGGTGACGCAAGAATGGGCGACGTAGTTGACACTGGTAAACCTTGTAGTGAACACTATGGAGGATAAAGTTACATCGAATAGAAAGTTAAACGTTCCCAGACTATCTACGAAGAAAATATGCGTAATATATTTAAATATTATGTATATCAGCCAAGTTGGGAACAGTTTAATCATACTGTGTGAGAATTAAACTTTGACGATGGTGTAAAAGCGCTTTGATATAAACTAAAGTTTAAATCTAATTTAAGCAACAAATTATAACAAACAATTTTCAGAAATGTACGTTTGGCCTATCCAATGGTTTGATGTTTTATTTAATGCAATGACATTCATTATCTGTTTGTTAGGACTAAAGGTGATTCACCATTGGCTTTGCAGTTCTACAATGTTATCTCACATGACACTCCATAAAAGCTTTTCAGCATGTGTGCAAAATCACTTTCATGCCCATTATAGGAGCTCAAGTTAATGTCACAGCCACAAAGTTAAAATCTGAACGATTTCATGTTTTTTCTTTTTTCTTTAATAATCATTTTCTCTGAGAAAAGATCAGGGTTTAAACCACAGCAGGCCGATCACATGCCATTTTGAAGGGAGGGGGTGTTTTTTTTGTTTTAATAGTGCACACATCAGCAGTCAAGGATAATCCAAGCCACTGATGTGATGTTGTTGTTTCCTGCTGTCTGGGTGAGATACACACCGCATTAATGCCGTTGAGTTGCTGGGACGTGTGGATCACGACGAGGGTCAAGAGCTGCCAGCGAAGACTAGTGTCCGTAAAAAGCTCCCATGGCTTTTTGGGTTTAATACCAACCGCGCTGACTCTCTCTCTCTCTATGTCCTCCTTTTCTCCGTGGTACTTATCCGGGCCATGGAACCACATTAGAGCTGAAAGAAAGTGGCAAAGGGCATAACATTCCTTTACTCACGAGATTCTCTTCTCCTCGCTTCTGTAGTTGGTTACGGCTCAACGGGTTGGATTTAGTTCCCTACAGGGTGCTCACATTATGACATCCATTCAAGTGTGATCATTTCAATGAGATTTTACGCTTCAGTCTTTAAACATTCTGATTTTGTGGTTATATGCAGCTGAGATGACAACACCATCTTTCTTTCAGTGGAATCACGAGTTTAAATGTGACTCGTGACCTTATACTTGCCAGAAAAACAAGCAGGAAACAATGATTTTTTTTTTGTAATTTTCATGGAGGTTTGTTTACCTGGGTTGTTGATTAATTATTTTATCTTCATCGATTTACTTATTAAAATATACCATTTTTTGTTCAATTTCTGAATTATCACATGAAGCATATTGGAAAAGTTTGTAGAAACTGTGCAGAAATTTCACATGGACAGCTGATATTTGAATCTGCTGTTTTCCGTAGACTATTAAATTCATCACATAACTTTAACAGTAAAATTAAAGGGGTCCTATTATGCTCTTTTACAAAGTCTTGATTTTGTTTTGGGGGTGTACTAGAACAGGCTCTCATACTAGGTTTCCCATTCGTCGGTATTTGTGATATCATAAATCCTGGAAAATATGCGTTGTAGTCCAAACGAGTCGTTCGTTGTAGTTTTTGAAAAGTGATTTCTGTTAAATAAAATATCTACTTTTGAAGAGGACTTTGAGCTTTGTAACTTTGCAGATCTTTTTTATGCTCAAACAGCAACATTACAGACTAACTAAAGTTGAAAAAGTGAAAAAGCATAATAGGAACCATTTAAAATAGCCTTAATGCATACATTTGTATGTTTCCAACTCGATTTAGTTTGTGTACTTATTTAGTAAGATTTTCTTTAAAATAAATTTATATTTTTTACTCGGCAAGGATGCATTAAATGAATCAAGTGACAGGAAAGACATTTATAGTGTTACAAAAGATTGCATCTCATATATGATGTTCTTTTTCATGTTTTCGTTTTCATGTTTCACGAAATATTAAATATAGGCATTTTTAACATAGATTGTAGTAAGACATTAATGCTGTTTTTTAGCTTTATATTCACTCTTCTATTCAAGAAATCCTGGGGGGAAAACCCTATTACAGTTTCTACAAGACTGTCTTTAACATTGATAAGAAGAAGAAATGAGCAGCAAATCAGCATATCAGAATAATTTCTAAAGGATCATGTGACACTGAAGACTGGAGTAATGATGCTGAAAATTCAGCTTTGTGTCACGGGAATACATTATATTTCAAAATATATTCAAGTACAAAACAGTTATTTTAAATTGTAATAATATTTTTCAATGTAATTTTGATCAAATAAATGGAGCCTGGGTGAGCATATGAGACATATGAGAAAATTCAAAATTCTTGCTAACCCCAAATGTTTGAAGGATAGTGTATTTTAACTGACCTCAGCCATTCCATTCCATTCCATAAAATAAAATAAAATAAAATAATATAAAATAATATAAAATATAAAATATAAAATAAAATAAAATAATATAAAATATAAAAATTAAATTAAATTAAATTAAATTAAATTAAATTTTAAGGACAGCAGAGAGACAAATAGGGTTCGGGACATTCAAACTCTAAGTTTTATCATTACCTTTAAAAATGGGTATTATCCAACCACATCCCACTAGCCTTACAACAAATAATGTTTTTAACAATATTGTGCAACATAGTTATAAAACCATCCTGTACCCTTTTTGCAGGCGTCGTCATCTCCGCGGTCGATGAGCAGGTAGCGAGGGCTCTCGGGGAACCAGGGAAAAGTCAGCAGCTGCATTATGGCTGGAATACAGACGGTGGACAAGAGGATGGGCCAGTACTCCTCCTTACCTAACAACTCACTGACACACACACAAAACATGAGTCTTAACATCTTTACTGACATCTTTATGAATGTCATCAGACATGCCATAAGAGGAATCTATTTTATTCTACAAGCTTTTCACTGTGTTGAGCTTGAACAAGTTTTGTCCCTCCTCATATTCTTTATATGGAGAATGACTGCCTTTTTTCTTACTTGAGGCCAATCACTTGTCCTGTGAGGATCCCTCCGGTGATGAAAATGGAAGTTCCCATCGCCATGGCACCACGCAGAGCTCTAGGTGCGATCTCACCAATATACAGGGGCTGCACACACTCCAAAGAGAAAGGAAAAATTTAAATCGCATCATATGACCCCTTTAATGTATTAGTGATACCTCTTACAGTAGTTAAAATTAGTCTTGCCTGTATACACACACAAAAAAAAATCCAAATGTGACCCTGAATCAGACTAATTCTAAAATGTGTACATAACATTATTGAACTTTAACGATATCTGCACTACATTTATTTTGGTTCTGTTCTGTTTACCCTGATCCTAACAAAGCTTATTTATTCAGCTTTCAGATGATGTATAAATCTCAATTTCGAAAAATTGACACTTAAGACTGCTTTTGTGGTCCAGGGTCACAAATGTGGTTTTTGGATTCAGTACTTTTTGTCACATTCAAAAATCAAAAATGTGCAAGGAACCAAAATCCAAATCCATGTGATATATTTACTACAAATTTCATGTGACTTTTAGTCTGATGAGCTACTGCAATAATAACTCATCATGCATGCTGCACTGAACTCCATGTGACTAATGCATGTTCCATAAAGTCTGCTGTGGATGTAAACACAAACGGGCTTAAGTGATGAGAATAATCACGTTAATGCACACAGTTCTTACCTTGGTAGGTGCGTTTATGATAGATATATTGTACCCATATTGAAATGTTCCACCGATGCCAGCTGCCCAGACAGCCAGAAGAAGAGACTTACTGGGGACCTGCAGTTAACAGAGTACAAAAGGCATGTTCGAAAGTGATTCTGATTTCAGCTCATCGTTAACAGCTAATATTTAGAGTATCTAAGAGTAGAGTATTAAAAGGAGGGTAACAACAGAACGGTGAAGAGTTGTGAAAATATGTAATATGCATGCAAATATAAAGTACAAAAAATAATGTAATATGCAAGACTTCAAGAATATTACAGTCAACTTCATGTCCTATCCATCACTGTTCATTATTGCTATGCTGAAGAGTACATTATAACCTACTAGTAATAAATATTTTAATTAAAAAAAAATTTAAATATATTTTAAAAAATAATAAAAAGCAATTAAATAATTTGGTAACAATAATAATAATTAATAGTATTTTTAAAAATGTATTTCATTAAAAAAAAGAATTTATTTTATTTTATCATACCTTTATTTGTTGAGCTGGTTCTTTGAAGTCTTTAAGTAAAGGTTGATATTCCTTAAGCTCTCCACTGTCTTTGCCCATTTTTGAAACTCGTTGAAAATATTTGAACGTTTTTACTTAATATTCCAAACGCCTCTTAATCACGGATTCAGACTGTCTCTGAAATGCGAACTCATCCTAGGACAGAACTGCTCTAAGTGCTCTAGATAAGGTGCATAACATATATACCAGCTGAAATACAATCGTGCTGTTGTTCATAGCATGAGCAGTGAAAACTGCATGGGTTCAGAGTTAATTCAGGATGAAATTCCCTTTAGAGAAGCTCTGTAGGGTGTCTTTAAGAAATGTTTGTCTTTTAACACATACATGTCAATTGCTTTTCCATGTTCAGCCCTGTGGATAATGCTGTGGACAGCCTTTGTTGTGGACCGTAAATTCAAAAGTCAAATGAAAGCTTACCTTTCTTCTCAAAGTCGGAGACTCTTCTTGGCCATTCATTTTAAGTTCATTCATTTAGAGCAACATTTAAAGTTCCGAGTGATAAAGAACTGAGTTATTCCATCGTGCTTTCTAGGTCTCACTACAAAGATTAACTTTGAAGGGCGGTAGGTCTGTGTGCAGTCATTAGTGTAATCATAAGCTCCAGTTGACCACCACTTTACAATTACCTTAGGCACAAATTCAGAATTGTGCATATAAGATGTTGTGATTACGGCTGAATTGTCCTCTTACAGTTATTTATAATGATGACTAATGAAATGCT
The DNA here is from genome assembly GCF_001515625.1 of Sinocyclocheilus rhinocerous. Classification (NCBI taxonomy): domain Eukaryota; kingdom Metazoa; phylum Chordata; class Actinopteri; order Cypriniformes; family Cyprinidae; genus Sinocyclocheilus; species Sinocyclocheilus rhinocerous. The sequence goes on along the minus strand of NW_015639530.1, from coordinate 90,230 downwards.
TAATGCTAGTTGGCTGTTCTTTGTGAGTAGAAATATTTATTCAACTATATCAAGCATTGTGTTGTTTGGCCTTTGATCACAAAGAGCACATTGTTGCTGTTTCAGTCAAGTGACTTGCAGAGCCCATAAGCCTCTTTCTGATTCATAGGAAACTCGACCAGTTTGGAAGTCTCTGACCACACCAGTATCATCATTTTATGAAAAAAAAAAAATATGCACATTTAAAGTCTAAAGTATGGTGAACGGTAGGCTCCTGCTATATCGATGATTATCTCAAATGCTTGAGACAGAAGGAAATCTTGTGTTGCTTCACCAAACTCAGATGTTCTGTAATGCCTAACCACTGGCCTAGTTTAGATATGAACTGTTGAGTGAGAGTAGCCATGCCTTCATTGACCACAAGAGGGCAGATCTTCAAAGAGAAATGAGTCTAGAAAACAAAATTTTAGTATTAACTTTTTTTAAAAAACGTAATTATTAGCCACAATAGTTTCAAGCAGCATTGACAGGAAAATACTACTACTACAAATAATCATAATATAATATAATATAATATAATTATTTGTATTACTAACTATACAAACAAGCAAATTATACAATTATGTTAATTAAAGTAAGTTAAATTAGTTAAGGGGGTTAATTAAGATATATTGCAATATATTAATCTAGAGAGTTAGTTCGATGCTTAACTCCACTTTGCTTTAAGGATTAAAGTAAAATTGTCAAGACATTGTTAAATGCAGTTTTACTTGGTACTAGTATGGACATAAATGGCCTATATTAAAAAAACTTAAATTACAATGCACAACATATTGCACCGTGCATATATGGGAGGTTTTTTTATTATTATTTGTTTTGGTTTTATTTTTAAGTTATTAATTCTTGCTGAATAGAAGGCACATGATTACTTTTTACCACGACATTTACATATATTTTGTCCCTAAACACATTTTTCCCCATTCAGAGAATAATTTCTTTAGCTTAATTTGAATATTACACTATTTTCCACGGCCTTAAAGAATTTTGATTCTTTAATTTCTATTAAATTAAATTGATTATTTAATTTCTAATTTCTAAAGAAAAAAATAATAATTGATGGAATAGACAAGTTATTTGACTTATTTTTGATGTAAGATTAAGATATTCCTATTCGATTATTATTAACCTATGTATAAACTGATGTATATCTGTTCAGATGTAAATCATTTGGATTTTAATGATATTATTTAATTTAATTTGTTTAGCTTAATTCAGTTTCGTTTACTGTTTATTTTTTGTTTGCTTTGCTAAATTTATCAAGTGGTCCTTTTGTTTAGAAAATCCATGTGACCTGACGCCCCGCCTCCTGTGCGCTCACGTGACCTCCGTGCGCCTGGTAACAGCGAAAGCGTCTCTCGTGGAGAAGATGAACTCGAGGAGCCGCGGAAGATTTACCGCCGAAACGGATCACGATGCGCGATAAATCCTTCGTTCACGTACTTTCAACAAGCTCCGCCATAACACGCACACATGCGAGCCCTTCACAATAACACTGACACACTGACAGCGATATCCGGCTAAGCGTCTTAAGGCTTGGGACGGTAAGTTTTGTTTTGGTGTCGCGAACTTTACTGCATTTAATGCGCGTCTAGAAGTGTATCGTGTAGTTTAATAGCAGATGCATGGATTAAAAGCGATGCTGCATGCTTGTCGTGCAGTTCTTGCTGATTTACGTTCAACAGAGCAATGCATTTTGCACCGGTACGTTACCCTCTCTCT
>NW_015639530.1:72931-88426 GCF_001515625.1 Sinocyclocheilus rhinocerous | reverse complement strand
TCTCTCTCTCTCTCTCTCTCTCTCTCTCTCTCTCTCTCTCTGAATAGCTTTTTCATATCTGAAGGTTTATTGCAGATGATGGAGATATTGGTTTGGCCAAATATTGCCATATTGCATCTTACTTGTTACCTAATGCGATGAGGCACTTAATAGGATTCAGGTCGCCCTCCCTGTCTTCCTGGAGCTCTCAGAAGCAAGCTGTGTCCATACATAACTGAACCCGATACATAACTGATTACCAGCTTATGCTAGAGACACAACATCAGCATCTGTTCTTGGCAGGTAATAGCTCCCTTGTGAGGTTGCCAGGGACTTGACGTCTTCATCAACGTGTAAAAAAAACTGTAATTCTTACAGATCCCAAAAGAGTTTGAAGATGGCCTGTGCTGTGGAGAGATGAGTGAGACCTCCTGATATCAGGTGATTAGACGCCCATACAGGCATGGGGAAACTACAGAGCAAGTTTCGGCGGCGCTCGGACCTTTACAAGTGAGATATGATGAGTAATGATGTTTTGGTTGTGGTGGATTTATGATTATTGAGGCTGTATTGTTGACAGGGCCAAAGAGGGGGCGGAGCTTGCACCTGTGCACCAGGTAGTGCAGTATGAACCCGCTCACACAGATGCCATCAACTGTGTCGTCAGCCTGACCTCTGACCTGTGTGTGTCAGGAGGGCATGACCAGGTGAGCTGGAGAAGCATTGAATAGGAGGGAGGTTTGGAGATTAATTAGTGTTGGGGGTGTTGGATGTTAAAGGCAGGGCCGTTTCTAGGCATAGGCGAGCTAGGCGGTCGCCTAGGGCGCCACCAGCTGAAGAGGCGCCAATGAGCGCACGTACTGGCACTTTTAGCAGGGTTGTGATAAAGAGTGGCATCACCCTGAAATATGACTGCCGCCCCCACTGGATCCCCCAACATTATTGGGCTAGAGTACTGTCAATCTGACGATGCCTGTATGCCACTAGATCAGAGTGCTGTCAATTGCTGCCTGACTGTTGCATGCAAAGTTTGCATTTGGAGCGCTCAACAACGCCATTAGATCAGTGGGCTCTGTCAGTGCTTTGGCAAGGTAACACTTTTTTTTTGCCATGCAATAAAGCTAAGTTCAAAGGCCAATTTAAAATATTGGTACAGCAAATAAAGTGCACATATATATACAGTATATAAACAAAGTAACGAAAATTACAAAGCATATCAAATTACTAAAATGTAAACTAAAATTATGAAATGAAAAACTTAAAATATGAAAATACAGACTAATTCAATAAGTAATGTATAAATGTTAGTTGAAAAATGTCAAGTTTAAGTTGAAGTACTAAAATTAAAACAAAACTTATACACTGCTGTTCAAATGTTTGGGATCAGTAAGATTTTTAGTAGTAGTTTCTTATGCTCATCAAGGCTGCATTTATTTGATCAAAAATACAAAAAAGAATAATTTTGTGAAATGTTATCGAAATTTAAAATAAAATTTCTCTATTTTAAAATACTTTAAAATGTCATTTATTCCTGTGAAGCAAAGCTGAATGTTTAGCATCATTACGCCAGTCTTCAGTGTCACATGATCCTTCAGAAATCATTCTAATATGCTGATTTATTATCAGTGTTGAAACTGTTGTGCTGCTTAATATTTTTTTGGGACCTGTTATACTTTTTCAGGATTTTTTGATAAATCAAAAGTTCAAAAGAACAGTGTTTATTCAAAATATAAATTTTGTGTTACAATATACACTACTATTTAAAAGTTTGGGGGTCAGTAAATTTTTTCTTTCTTTTTTTTTTTTTTAAAGATATTTGTGTATTGATGACTGTTTGACTGTAGCAACCACCCAAAAACCCATAGCAACAGCACATGCTAAAACCACTCAGAACATCAATTGCATAGCAATGCTTGTGTAACATTAAGAAGCATGTAAAAATCTAGCTAATTTTGTATTTCAGATTGTTGCCACTATTGGCACAGAAATTACACATTCCACATTTAAGGCTTTAAATCAATAGGCAATGATAGTTATAATATATTTTCATTGATTGACATTATGTGCATTTGAATATGATTTGTGTCACTGTTTTTTGGTCAGGCTGTTGTTGTCTATGACTGGAGAGCTGGAAAACAGTGCAAATCATTCCAGGGCCACAGCAGAGAGATTACAAAGGTAAAGGCAAAGCTTGGATTTATTTTGGAACAATTTTCATTGGTGGAGAAAAAATGAATAAAACAAATATTTGCTTAATTATTTCGTAAACATAGAGATGCCTCAATGAATAAATGTGTTTTATGTACTGTGTCTGTGTGTATATAAATCTCTCTGGTTTCCTTTAGTTATGCTGTTTTAAAGGAAGTTCCTTGATCTTCAGTGCGTCCCGTGATAAGACGGTGCTGATGTGGGATCTGGGTCGAGATACAGAACCCGTCCAGGAGTTTTGTGGCCATGAGCTCGTAGTTAACGGGGTAGCGGTAGGCCCAGGTGAACAAACCCTCAAACAATACCATGCTATGACCACAAAATCTCAAACGCCGTCCTGTAATGTGGTTTTATTCATCTTGTAGATGGCTCAAAGCTGTGCACGGGCTCTCGTGATAACTCCATGCGCCTCTGGGACATTGAGTCCGGAGAATGTCTGCAGAAAAACACCATCTCACGTAACCTCAGTCATAAGGGTCAATTTTTCGAAATTGAGTTTTATACATCATCACATCATCTGAAAGCTGAATAAATAAGCTTTCCAGTTATGTATGGTTTGATATGACAATATTTGGCCGAGACACAACTATTTGAAAATTTGCAATCTGAGGGTGCAAAAAAATCTAAATATTGAGAAAATCGCCTTTAAAGTTGTCCAAATGAAGTTCTTAGCAATGCATATTACTAATCAAAAATTAAGTTTTAAACATAAATTCATGGAACATAATCTTTACATAATATCCTAATGATTTTTGGCATAAAAGAAAAATCTATAATTTTGACCCATACTATGTATTTTTGGCTATTGCTACAAATATACCCCAGCGACTTAAGACTGGTTTTGTGCTCCAGGGTCACATATATAGTTAGATAAAGTTAGATATATCTTTGTCGTTTCACAATAAGGTCCCATTAGTTAATGTTAGTTAATGCATTAACCAATAAATATCCCTATCATTTGTTACAGTACTTTTTTTAATCTTTGTTAAGGTTGGTTATTAAAATACAACTGTTTATTGTAAGTTCATGTCAGCTTAGGTCCATTAAATAAAATTTAAAGGAATAGTTCACCCCAAAATTATAATTTGCTGAATATGTACTCGCCTTCAATCCATCATGTTTGTTTCTTAGAACAGATTTGGAAAAATTTAACATCACTTGCTCACCAATGAATCCTCTGCAGTGAATGGGTGCCGTCAGAAAGACAATACCAATAATCAACAAGTAATCCACCACACCACTCCAGTCCATCAATTAACATCTTGTGAAATGAAAAGCTGATGTTTATATGAAAAAATCCATCCATCAGGGCGTTTTAACTTTATATCGCTGCTTCCGGCCAAAATACTCCATAATCCATAATAATGCTTCCTCCAGTAGAAAAAAGTCCATCCCCTGTTGTCCTCTCACATCTAAAAATCCACCCACATATTTGTTTAGAACTATTTTAGACTGTTTTCACTTGTAAATAGTGCTTGATCAGTGCATATTTCTCTCCTGATTCAGTCGAGACGACTTTTTCCATTGGAGAAAGCAATATTACGGATAGAGGACTCGTATTTTAGACGAAAGCAGCGATATTAAGTTAAAAACATCTTGTTTCTTTCAAACATGCAGTTTTTCATGTCACCAGATGTTAATTGATGGACTGGAGTGGTGTGGATTATTGTGATGATGTCATTATCAGCTGTTTGGACTTTCATTCTGACGGCACCCATTCACTGCAGAGGTGAACAAGTGATGCCCATTTGCTAAATGTGACCGTAAGGCATGAAAATGTTAAGATAATGCAAGCATTGTTAACATCATGATTTCTGTAAAGCTGCCTTGAAACTGCATTTTATTAAAAGTGCTATATTAATGTTTTTGATTTGTGTGTTGGTGTGTGTCTCAGGGTGTGGGATAGCCGTACCTGGCAGGTCACTAACACATTTCCGGCAAAGCAGTATATCCAGACACACTGTGACATCAGCTCCAACTGTTACCACCTGCTGTCGTCCAGCAATGGCTTTGGTGGTCAGGGTTGTGAAGCCACGGTGAGTGTGTGTACGGATACTGCCAGGACACAGTTCTCCATGTGCATGAATTCAAACGTCTGTGTGTTTATGCTTGTGTGTAGCTGTGGGACCTCAGGCAGCCCGGCTGTAAGGTGGCTGAATACAGAGGACACCTGCAGACCACGGCATGCTGCGTGTTTGTGCCTCCCCGTCCCGGATGTCCTGCCCTCGTGGCGTCATCGTCGTATGACAGCTCAGTAAAAATATGGGATCAGAACACTGCAGGTAACACACACACATACACTTGTATTATGTTTCCAAACAAACAAGTGAATTGGCCAGCTGGCTCATGGGTTAATAGGCCAGCTTCCTGTTTAAGGAAGTCAAGTCAGAAAACTTGAGATGTTTAGGTAAGAGAAAAAGAAACTTTGTGAGGAGCCAAACTCAGCTGGGGAAGCTTACTCCTCTGGCTGACATATTTTTAATTTAATATGAATTTAAATTGATCCAGTAAGCAAGTTATGTATTTATTTATGAAGGAAATTAATACTTTTCTTCAGCAATGATGCATTACATTGATCATAAATGACAGTAAAGACATACAAAAGATTTATATTTCAAATAAAAGAAATATATTATATTTATATTTCAAATAAAAATAATTCCTTTTTGGCACAAATGTTTTCAACATTGATGATAATAAGAAATGTTTGTTAAGCAGCGAATCAGCACATTAGAATGATTTCTGAAGGATCATGTGACACTGAAGACTGGAGTAATGATGCTGAAAATTCAGCTTTGTATCACAGGAATAAATTACATTTTAAAATATATTAAAACCGAAAACAGCTTATTTAAAATAACAATAATATTACACAATATTTCTGTTACTACAGTATTTTTCATTAAATAAAATCATTTAATGTGCATAAAGACTACATAATTTTTTTTCTGTGAGTAGAATTTAAAGTGTTTTTAAAATCCATTTTAGATACATACACTTAGATAACCATTATTTAAGAGCTGTGATTTACTGTGAAATTAAATACATTTTTGCCAGGTTTTGATGAAATGTGGAATTTAAATGCAAATGACACAATTCTCCTTTAAATAACAATGTCATAAGCAACACTTGACACTCTTTCACATTTTCTTTCACGCGTGTCATGCTTTCTGAAACAAACATCTTTTGCTAAACATGTCAAGCTAGTATAATCCTGGAAAAAAGAGTCACATCTGCTTAAAATATTCATGGTTTGACTCTGGTCTCCTCCATATTCTCTCTTCAGCATGTTTGTACACGTTAATGCTGGACGGTTCAGGGCCTTTGGTGTCTCTGGCTCCGTGTGACTCCAGCAGTCTCCTGTGTGCCAGTTTTAACACAGGACTGCACCAGCTGCATCTAGATCAGGGAGCAGTGCCCAGCCTCACTGAAGTGGCTCGCTTCTGACGTCCATCTGGACCGCCTGGAAAATCAAACTGATGAGTTAAAATTAACAAATGTAATAACTGGAACTCCTGGAAATGAGAATGCACACTGCATTTCCAAAGTACTATATGTGGACACCTTATACTTATCAAAAATGACAATTTGCTGAAAATGTACTCACCTAAAGCCATCCAAGATGTAAATGAGTTTGTTTCTTCATGGGAACACTAACCAGTGGATCCTCTGCAGTGAATGGGTGCCGTCAAATGAGAGCTTATAAAAACCATTCCAGACCCTCAGTTAATGTCTTGGGAAATAAAAAGCTGCGTGTTTGTTTTTATCAGATGTTTGGACGGCACCCATTCACTGCAGAGGATCCATTGCTGAGCAAGTGATGTAATTCTGAATTTCTCAAAATCTGTTATGATGAAGAAACAAACTCATCTACATCTTGGATGGCCTGAGGGGGAGTAAAGTTTCAGCAGATTTTCATTTTTGGGTGAACTATTTCTTTAACAGGTTGGCCTATTGCTAATAGGAGCATAAGTTGTCTAAATGTGTCTAAATGTTCCAACATTGTCCACATATTTTTGACCATGTAGTGTATGATCGTCTGAATACACAAACCATTAAAGGGTGTAAAAACATAATTAACTTACCTAAAGATGAGACTGAGTGGCTATGAAACTCCCTGCCTGCAGAAATGATTTACAATATGGCATTTTCCAAATATGGCTTAATTCAGGGTTAAAAATAATCGGAGATAAGATGGGTGCTGTTTTTTTTCTCTCTCTCTCCCTCTCTCTGTGTGTCTGTGTCTCTGTGTGTGTGTGTGTGTGTGTGTTACTGTGTAAACTGATATAGGCAATAAAATGCCGCTCAACTTCTGCTTGGTTGCTGAATATGCTTGAATAAGTTTTTGGAAGCCAGGAGTGTAAAGTACTGGAGTAATTGTACTTAAATATACTGTATGTTAATGTATTATTTTACAACGTTTATGCTTCATTATACTACGATTAGTCCCTACAATTTCAAAATATATATATATAAAGGCATCATGGTTTAAAACAGTTAAAAAATGATCTTAATAGTGTGTGTGTGTGTGTTATATATATATATATATATATAGGCTTGCTGAACTAACAAGCCAGTCAAATAAATTTGCTTAACTTTTATTTGAATATTTAAAACTGCCAAATCCATTTAACTCTGAAAAATAAGTGGCCACAATAACATTTAACATTGTGAAGAACTTGATTAAACCTCTTGGATTATAACCACCGTTATACCGAAGACCAAGATAAGATGTGCAAACTTGACTTTAGATAAAAAGTTTGGGCTAACTTTAATGTGTGTTGAGCATTTATCTTGAGTAATTAAAATGGAAAAACTGTGAGTAAAAAGTTAACAAAGTTTGTGCATCGAATATTAATGTTAATTTAATGGGACAATCTATTTCTTAAGCTAAAAAATAATGTTTATTTTTGGTATCTAATGCTTAACTACAATTAAATGTGGACTCCCTTTTTTTTATACATTCCCACAAATATATTTTCAGCTGGATACTTTGACTTATAATGGAGTAAAATTTAGAGGAAAAAACATACCTGTACTCTACCTTGAGTATAATTACCCTGTACTTTTTACACTCCTGTTGGAGACCTTTTATTTGCACTTTTCATTAAGTAATTGCTAATGGGTCAAAATAATTCATGCAGAAAGCACATAGATGTCAAATCTCAGTCTCTTTCTCTCCCTGCACACACACACACACACACACACACACAGACTCAGGGTTTGGCAACATGGAAAGCTGAATCATTTTTCACATAGAAGCTGATAGAGTTTACAGACACACACATAAACACATTCAAACATTTATGTAAACAGCCTGGTCTTGTGTTTCACACACGGAGAGACCCTGAGGAGAGGGAGAGGATGCTTAGAGAATTCAATACATAAACGGCAGATCTCAATATTTTCCCTGAAACAGATGATCAGACGATGGAGAAGTCCGTGAAAATCAGTCATGCAATGTGCTTTCTGTCGTTGTTTTTAATATATATATATATATATATATATTTCTTTATTATTAGGACTATAGTTCTAGAATAAAAAAGAAGATTGCAGCTTTTTTTCTGAAAATACTGTCTTGCCAACATGGCAATGTTGATTTGACACGTAATGAGAACATTTCATGTTTTGAAACTGTCAAGCAAAATATCAAGCAAATGCTGCTAGTGCTTTTCTCAGCTTTTTTTCTGAAAATACTGTCTTGCCAACATGGCAATGTTGATTTGACACGTAATGAGAACATTTCATGTTTTGAAACTGTTTTTTCACAAATATACCAACCAAAGAGTATTTGTTTGTTTTATGTCTTTCTGCATAAATATACATCGACCCCAAAAAAGTATTTGTACACTTAAGTCACACTTAAAACTGCCTGAATGTCATTGCATTGGACCACAAAATATCAAGCAAATGCTGCTAGTGCTTTTCTCAATACAAACTGCATTTTATTTTTACATTATGTATTTTAATTGTTTATGTTTTTATTTTATTTATTCATGTTTTTATTGTATGGATTTTATTTTGTTTACATTTAATGTATTATATAAAAAAAATATTGAATCATTTTATTATTTTTGCTTAGTGTCTTTGAGCTAAAGCTGGTGTTTTGGTCATTTGAATGTATGAAGCCAGTTCTCCTCACATTTACACAGGTCTAGTTAATCAGATTGACTACACTCTAAAAAAATGCTGGGTTAAATACAACCCAGTGCTGGGTGAAATAGGGACAAACCCAGCAATTGGGCTGTTTTGACCCAGCGGTTGGGTTACTACCCTGAAGGTTGGGTAAAACATTTAACCAAACCGCTGGGTCAAAACAACCCAATTGCTGGGTTTGTCCCTATTTCACCCAGCACTGGGTTCTATTTAACCCAGCATTTTTTAGAGTGTATCATCATGATATTTACCATTTGTCAACGGCTTGCTTCGATACTACATTTGGCTCTGTAATGCAATGACAAGACACACATTTTAAAGTGTTGAAATACTTTTTGCCGCAACTATATAACATCAACAGAATATTGATGAACAAACCCAGCAAGGACATACATGTATTATGTAATGTTGTTTTAATGGTACAGAAAGACGTGAAGGTTACACTGATGTGCTTATTTGACTATTATGTAAATGCTGAGGTGTTGAGTTATCAATTTGAAGGAAATGTTTATGTATTTGCACGTTGCGTAAATAAATTATTGCAGTTCAATGAATTTAACACCTTTTTTGGCTCTTTTTGCATGCAGTCACAGCAGGAAATGGAAACATCTGTGGAATAATACGTGCAGCTTGATCTTTGTTGTTTATGAATAAGAGTATGAAGAACGTTTGAACAAAACCAAAAGTTTTCCCTGTTGGCATTAGTAAAGTGTTGTTGTTTTTTTAATAACGCCTTAAAATTATAAGAACATGTTTATATTAACAGAACCACAATGTATTTATAATTTTATTTTAAGCAGAATTTCTAGATGGTAAACATAATGTTTATATATATATATATACAGGTATATGTATATTATATCAGCATGGTACTGTCACAGTAACCTGGTGAAGTAAAGATAGAAGGCTTTTGGCTCACAGTCTTCTCTTCTGCTCAGGTATGTATTCTCTATTCCCTCTTCGGTTCTCTCTCTTTCAGGTCAGGATTGTAGAGTTTACACTGCCGATCTGCCTGGCAGCTCTATTTGACTACTCACTGTGCATTTCCTCCTGCCTGCTGCTCCAGTATTCAAATGCTGCCATTCTTTACACCACAGAGGTAGAGAGAAACTAAAAAAGAAAGAAAGTGGTGGAGTGACTCTTGGTGTTTTTGTTTTTCTATGTAAAACGTGTCAGGAAAAGCGTGGTAGATGTACAAAGAGAGAGAGAGAGAGAGACAGCACTGAGAAAAGACACTAACACATCTCATTCTCTCCAAAAGGCAACAAAGACGCAAACTACAGCCTCAACGTCCAGGACACCTGCCTCATCTGACGGGGTAAGAGAAGAGACGTCTTGAGATGAGTGAGTAACTGTGGATCTATACATTATAGGATTGTATTTTTATGTCTTTATACCAAGTAGAAGTGGAAGAGTGACTTGGAACAAGAATGACTTTAATGGGATATTTTGCTTGACTTGATTATAGTCGAGCAAAATGTACAGCACAAATCCAATAGTTTATGAATCTCCAGTTGAAAACCAATGTGGTTCAATGGGATTATGCCATTAAAAGAAGAAGGCTTTTGAGACCAAGACGGGTTTGGAAATCTAAATGTGTTATGCATCTCTCAATACTTGAAAAATCGCATGTAGGTAAATGTAAGGTAATAAATTCTCAGCGTCCCATTTGCATTTTACACTGTGAAGCAACTCAAATCCATAAAAAAAATAAATAATACAATTACAGGTGTTTGTAGACTAAGAAACATTGCAGTTAAATGCTAAAGCCATTAGCGTCATTTACACGCATCTTATTTGACTATACTGCCATCATAAATGTAAACTATGATCAGTTGAGGCCAAACCAAAGGTCATCTGATGGACCTCTAATGAAGCAACCCAATCCTTTCTATCTGCATCATGGGCGTCAGTAATGGGACACCCTTCTGCTGTTTTGCATAGTTTTGGGCCGTTCTTTGATGGAAGCCTGTAAGCATTTCCAAGGCAAATCTGTTATTGCGAACAGATCTAGTGCGTGGGCAGAACGACAAACAAGTCTGTTTACTAGTCGTACTTCATTCACTGATAGCTAAGTTATAGTGAGGGGATAAGGACAGTCCATCCCGAGCAACCTGAAGTCAAGTATCTTGTTCAGAAATTTGCTCTTTGAACAAACTGGTTGAAAAAGCAAGTCTTGCAAGCCAAGCTAGTTAAAAATATTGGTGAACACCAACATCCAAGACACATGATGACCATATACAGGGCTCATAAGTCTCACAATGTTATTTTATTGTATTGTTTTGACATTTCCATTCATGCATTTAGCAGATACTTTTATCCAAAGTAGGATATGTGAAATTCGACACATAGCGAATCCAAATCCATTTTTTTCTTTTTCTTTTGATTTTACTTTTCATCCATCCATCCATTCTCCAAAATAAATGTGTTGAAGGTAGAGAAACTCCCTCAACGAATGGCCAGACCATCACAGGTTTACAGATTTATTTTATTTTATTTAGCACATGCTTTTATCCAAAGACAACAATATTCATTTTGTACAAAGCCAGGTTTTATTTTATTTTATTTTATTTTATTTACCATTTGTTAACGGCAGAGAAACACCCTCAGTAGATGGCCAGACCATCACAGGGTTTTATTTATCTTTTATATTACTTATCTTATATCTTATTTTATCTTATTTTAATTTAGAGGAACATGAGCAATTATAAGAGCCAACAATATTCTATTATGAACAAAGTCAGGTGTTTTAATTTTGTATTTTTTTTAATAAATTTAGCAGAAACTTTTAATCCAAAGCAGCTTGCAATAAAGGAACATAAGCAAAAATATCAGCCATATGTATTGTGTACTAAGCCAGGTATTTTGATTTTTTTAAATAATTTATTATGTTTATATATTATATTTATTATAAATAAATAATTTATAAATTATTTTATTTTATCCAATCCAATCCAAGGATGACTTACAATAGAGGAGCATAAGAAATCTGTCACAAAGCCAACAATATTCATTGTGTACAGTTTTTAATGCATTTTTTTTCTATTGGTGGTGGTAGAAAAAAACAGTCTAACTCATGAAACTGAACTGTTCTTGTACTTCTTCAGACTTGCCACATCGCCATGGATCTTGAAAATGCCCGTTGACTTCCCTTTCCCTCACCTCCTCCCTTTGTCATGGAGTCTGACCCGAACTCCCTCCGTGACCCCTACAAATCTGTGGATGACAACGTTGAGCCCCCCGATCTGGAATGCGCCATCTGTTTCTGCCAGTTCAACAACGTCTTCAACACCCCTAAGGTACTCCAATGCAAGCACACCTTCTGCCTGGAGTGTCTTGCGCGGATGAACGTGAAGTCCACCCAACCCGACACCATCCAGTGCCCTCTGTGCCGCGCATACACCCCGTTACCCGACTTGGGTCTTCCCAAGCTAGCAAATGACTCCACGGTGCTGTCTTACCTTCCGGCCGCCATGCAGCACGTCTACAGCATCCGCTTCAACCGCAACAAAGGCAAACTGCAGGTGAAGAGAGTGCCCAGCTCTGCCCCGGCTCTAACGCAAACCATCAGCCAGACTCTGGACGTCGGGAACCCAGCGGGCTTGGAGGGTCAGCGGGGCAGAGACGGGGGTAGAGAGAGGTCCCTACTGATGACCGTACTGCGAATGCCACTGTGCAAAGCTTTTATTATGAGCATGGTGGCAATAGTGACCGTCATTCTCACCATTGTTATCATCATCACCAACAGGAAGTAAGCCCAAATACTTTGGTTTTTACATGTACGCTAGAGCATGCGTACAGTGGCGTAACACGAACATCACGCGCAGCTTGATTTTTCCAATGTACGTACAATGTACGCACAGCTTGCACATGCGCTTTGAAATTTTTTTTTTTGCACTAAATAGGTTGTCCACAAGGTGGCGACACTGGTTCGGCCCGTTGTTTCGTAGTCGGAAAAGAAATGGAATGAGAACAGTAACAAACTACGATGACAAAAACAATATAGACTTCTGCATTGACAAGCGATTGTCTGAGGGGATTAAAATACACCAGCGACAAAAAATACAAAGACATTTTTATCTTTCAAAACGTTTGGAGAGGTAAAGCGACACTGGGATCAATATCGCGCATGCGTGCGCGCACTCTAAATGGCTTTGAAAGGCTGAGCGTTCGACTGTACAAAGTATACTTTGGGCTTTATTATTACTGGCACTGACTGCATCCGCGTAAAAAGGTCAAATGACAGCATAAAAAACAAACAAACAACATGACAAACACATTTTTTAATTTTTCCATCCTAGGCAAATCAGCCTTGTCATGAAGTCTACTGCTATATTTAACAACTGAGGAGGATAGTGGTTACAAAAAAGTACTGTAATTGTACCATGGTGTTTATGTGGTACTACTATGTTAAATGTACAACACATTATGGCACCTTGTACCTTTGTTTTGTGTTCCTTACAGACAATAATCTGGTGGTATGGGATGGTAATTCTAAACATACTATGGTACTCTTTGGTATGTTCTGGCTCTAAATTCTTCTAGGGGGCACTCATGACTGTATGGTAACTTCACAAAATGTAAGAGGACAATAGTACACTGAGTACTATATCTCCAAAATATTTATGAAATAGATTATATACAGCTGTAGATTATAAAAATTATATACAGCAGGTTGTGCAATACAATGTCTTTACCACAGTAAAGAGGGGTTGTCTTGTTTTATAAACCGGTGGTTCTCAACCTTTTTGACTCAAAAGCCTCCCATTATCCAACATGATATTCAAAGGCTCCCAATATAAGGTAAGGTATTTCAGCTGTAACTATGACCAAGCTCCCCCCTAACAGAAACTAGATTCTAGACATTTGTTAAAAAGATTATTTCAGTTTACCTCTTTATTGTATGTTTTTAGCAATTCAGCTAAGTTGAATTATTGCTGAGAACCACTGCAAATCAGGTTAGACGCCATATTGAATTTTAACAGATGAAAATGAGGCTGTGAGGGACAGAATTATAGTATAACAATGGCACGCACTGTATAAAAATCCTAGATCCTGTAATTTTCTCCAACTCACAACTTTCAAAACATAGTTTTTGTATACTAAAGGGTTATGAGTTTTGTTTTGTTGGAAAGACGTTTTTTTCAGCTGGACTGTTAAATTGTTAAACAGCAGTCCAATCCATTAAACGCACTGCAATTCTTTCCCTCACAGCCTCGTTTTCATCCGCGTTAAATTCATGTCTATTAATAGAATTAGATAGAATTCACTTTTTTGTATTTCTATGGCCTCATTGAACCGAACTCCAATACTGAATAAAATTTCTATTCAGTTAGCTTTATTTGCATGCTAAAAGACTGAGGCTTTATTGCCAACCCTTACGAAAATTAACCATGGTTTTATTATAGTAAAAATGTTGTAACCATGATTTTTTGGCGTACTGACTACCATTTTTATAACCACAGTTTTACTACAAATGCTGTGGTTAACCCATAAGGTTAGTGTAGCAAAACCATATTTGTGGTTACCATAGTTTAACTATAGAACCTAAGTAACCATGATTTTTTTTGGTATTATTATTTTATTTTTATTTTTTGTAGTAAAACCATGGTTAATTTCCGTAAGGGAAAGTATTGTTAACATTTACACACGAAGAAAACGAATATAAATAAGCTAAACAAAAATGAGAAAAATACTTTTTTTTTATTATTAGGCCTACTACATAGGATAATTATTTGTTTTATTATGCATGTTTACTACGTTGATGAATTATTTCTGTTTCTAATACCAGCACAGCTATTAAAGTCTTTTGGTCTTGTTTTACAAAGCGATTACATCGCGATAGGTGCAGATTCGTTGCCCCTCGCGTGCACCAGATGGCGTCCTCTCGCCAGAGTTCGTTCAAGGAGCTTCAGTAATGCGCTGCTGCCTACGCAATGGAAAAGTACCAGAGCTCTGACGCTTCCCCCTCCCACTCTCTTGCCTTGTATGGCTGACAAAACCAAACAATTCAATAAAAAGATGTGTGCCATCTGAAACATCAGAAATGGGGAAACTAATTTCTGTGTAACTTAAGTGACTTCAGCTAAGAGGATGTGAGGAAAAAATGAAGGAAGTAAATAATACTTTGCACTGAACTAGCTGGACTTTTTCAGGATTTTGAAATCAATACATCAGTGTGCTATAGGAAAGATCTAAAAATAGCACAGCATGAGCACAATGACTCAATAAGGTCTCATTTAACATTAGCTAATGCATTAGCATTAACGCAATATCACAATGATCCACAAGTAATCCAACCAGCTAAAATACAAATCCATAAACCATAACAATACTTCCTCCAGTGAAAAAGTCCATCCCTCGTTGTCCTCTCACATCAAAATCCACAAACACATTTGTTTAAAAGTGTTTAGGACTGTAGCCGGCGCGTGACGAGTCTTCTTCTTCTTCTTGCTTTAAAGCGGATTGCAAACTTATAAGTGCATTACCGCCACCTATCTCTCAAATGGACCATTGACACTCCTAATTGAGATTGTAGATAGAGTGTCAATGGTCCATATCATTAGGATAGATACAGAGATAGGTGGCGGTAATGCACTTATAAGTTTACGATCCGCCGTAATGCAAGAAGAAGAAGAAGACTCGTCACACGCCGGCTGAAGAAGAAGACGCAAACATGCTCAGGACAGTTCGACATTGCGGTGAATCAGAGGTAAAAAACTATATAAATACTGTTCAGTTTCTTGCACAGACTGATCGTTTCGTGTCTTTACACATCAATGTATTGTCACGAGCCGCAGGGTTTAATTTGGTTTTGTTTGTGTATGTTTTTTTTTACTCTCAAAGCTGTGATTCCCATTCACCTCCATTATATGACTGACAGACTGCAACGGTTTGAGTTAAAAATCTTCGTTTGTGTTCTACTGAAGAAACAAAGTCACCTACATCTTGGATGCCCTGGGGGTAAGCAGATAAACATCAAATTTTCATTTTTGGGTGAACTATCCCTTTAAGCCAACACAAAGACTGAGCAGACCGGATTACAGCAGTCTGTTTGTGTTACTACTCTGCTTGTGCACAGCATGTGAACTGCTTTGAATGTGTTTCTGATGTAGAAAGAGATTTCATTGAAAGAGTGTGTGTGTGTGTGTG
>NW_015639530.1:63818-72499 GCF_001515625.1 Sinocyclocheilus rhinocerous | reverse complement strand
GACATTGCGGTGAATCAGAGGTAAAAAACTATATAAATACTGTTCAGTTTCTTGCACAGAGCGATCTTTTCGTGTCTTTACACATCAATGTATTGTCACGAGCCGCAGGGTTTAATTTGGTTTTGTTTGTGTATGTTTTTTTTTACTCTCAAAGCTGTGATTCCCATTCACCTCCATTATATGACTGACAGACTGCAACGGTTTGAGTTAAAAATCTTCGTTTGTGTTCTACTGAAGAAACAAAGTCACCTACATCTTGGATGCCCTGGGAGTAAGCGGATAAACATAAAATTTTCATTTTTGGGTGAACTATCCCTTTAAGCCAACACAAAGACTGAGCAGACCGGATTACAGCAGTCTGTTTGTGTTACTACTCTGCTTGTGCACAGCATGTGAACTGCTTTGAATGTGTTTCTGATGTAGAAAGAGATTTCATTGAAAGAGAGTGTGTGTGTGTGTGTGTGTGTGTGTGTGTGTGTATATGAATGTCTGTCCACTTCAGTAAACTAGTGTGGGCTGGTTATGTGTGTCCTTCATGGGAACTGGCACGAGGTTTGTCTGTTCGTTTTCTTTATTTTTGCGGAGGTCAGGTTTGTTTTGCATGTTGAGTCTCTGTGTGTGTGTGTGTGTGTGTGTGTACTATATGAGAATGAGAGTTGTGGCACACTACATGAAAAGCTTTTGTTGATGTTTAAGTACTATTAAATAATGTTTACCACAGTTATTACTGTCTTAATGTTTGCAAGTGTTTTTTTTTCTTCTTACAACAGAGCAGTCTCCATAAGTAAGAAAAAACCCTTTATTTTCTCTGTTGAGAAACTGGTTTGTACTGATAATGTATAAACCTCTCAGATAGGCTAACATATACGGATAAAAGACAGATCTACAATAAACCCTGAGATTACATAATGAAATAAAATATGAAGTCAGTGTAATTTCAACTTTATAAAAAAAAAGAAAGAAAAAGATTACTATCCAGATTTTGAGCACTTGGGAGTATATATTCAGTAAGATTTTTTGAAAGGAATCTCTTATGCTCTACAATTATTCAAATAAAAACAATTTAAAACAACTGTTTTCTGTTTGAATATATTTTAAAATTTAATATATTCTTGTGATGGAAAAGTGGAATCTTCAGCATCATTACTCCAATCTTCGATGTCACATGATCCTTCAGAAATTATTCTAGTATGCATATTTGATGTTCAAGAACATTTTTTTGTTATTATCAATCTTGAAAGCAGTTGTGCTGCTTCATATTTTTGTAAAAACCGTGATATGTTTTTATCATGATTCTTTGGAAGTTCAGAAGAACAGCATTTATTGTAACAATTTAATAACAATGCATTAGTCTTTACTGTTACTTTTGAAAAAAAAATTTAGAAAGAAAATTTTACTGACCCCAAATATTTTACTGTAATAATTTTTACATATTTTCCATTAAAACTAGAACTAATAACAAAAGTTTTATTCTGTACCATTAATTTTTTTATTTTTTGAGTGCTTTTTTAATTTTCATATATACATTTTTGTTCTAAGTTTGTAATTTTGCTATGAATCTGTCAAGTTTGGTTAATTTTTACAATGTTTTATTGAAGACTTTTGAAACATTCATCCCTACGGAGAAAATGAAATGCCTGAATCTGCTGAAATAGTCAGTTACGCTTTACAGAACAACAGGGACAAAAAATGTCATCTTATGAAGTGCATGAAAATGCCAAACAAAACAAGCTTCCTCCCACTGCACTAAATTTCTCCCCTCTTTCAGGCAGATGAGCGAGTGGCTCTTGTGTCTCTGAGGTCAAGGCCAGTACAATTCACCACAAACAAACCAGCAGTGTTACTCACATCACTCCCACATACAGTGGGTTTTCCTGATGGCTTTCTCCCAGTGGATGAGTAATCAGTCACCTTTCTATCTGAAGAACAGGAAACACTCACACTTTTTATTTATATATGTGACCCTGGAGCACAAAACCAGACTTAAGTCGCTGGGGTATATTTATAGCAATAGCCAAAAAAAACATTGTATGGGTCAAATGTATTGATTTTTCTTTTATGCCAACAATCATTAGGATATTAAGTAAAGATCATGTTCCATGAAGATATTTTGTAAATTTCCTACCGTAAATATATAAAAACTAAATTTTTGATTAGTAATATGCATTGCTAAGAACTTCATTTGGACAACTTTAAAGGCGATTTTCTCAATATTTAGATTATTTTTTTTTTAAACATATGTTATTATTTTGATTACATTTTTTTTTTTAATTGTTTATTTTATTTATTTAATTATTAATTATATTATTATTATTTATATTATTAATTATAATTATTATTAACACTAATAATAAATCAATCATAACTATTTCCTAACACTAATAATTATTATTATTATTGAAATAAATATTATACTAATTTAATTGTAATTAGAATATATGTTTTAATACAATTATGTATTATTATTTTTATTGTTGTTATATGGTTTATTCGTTCAACGTGCAAGTTATGTTTTTATTGTTGTCATTTTATAATTATTTATTTATAACAATATTATAAGTATTTTTTTTTCTGGGTTCAATTACAAAGTGTGTCTCCCCTACTCTATGGCATAAAATATATGTAATTTGCAATAAAATCAGAACTGCAAATCACAAAAGTGTTGCCATGTAATGTTGCCATGAAAACATAAACTCAATGTCCACTCAAGATCGTGACTCAAGCAGTTGTTCAGTTTTGTGTACAAACAGACGTACAGATGACGAACGTTGTGACAAACGTCTGTCAGGTGGAAATTCAAGGACATGAACTTTCATGGATAAATTCATGGTCGGTTTCTGTCCGGACACTTGGACTTACTACTGTTCATTATCCTGTTAGGAATCCTGTTCCTCCAGCAAAATTACCCTAATTGAATAATTAGTGAAATAGACTGCAAATAACGCAAAATAAATTAGTTTTCTGTTCCACCCACAGAGCGGTTATGTAAATGTTATTTAGACAATTTGTGAACAATGTAGCGATACGTCAGTGATGCAGACTGATTCATTCATTCATTCAAAAATGATTGTATAAGATTATGCTAAACAATTGTAGGAATGGAAAAACACTTGGCTTGCAAGCTCTTTGTCAATGGTGATAATTTATCCTTTTTTAGCAAGTAAAAGGCCTTTATAATTGTACAAATGTCCTGCTGGCCTTTTTGCTGTGAAATCTATACTGATTTTATAGAGTACATGTGAGAATAACTTTTATATTTGTTAGTAATATTTCAAGATGAACACTACTGGACTGAAGCAACTTAGGTTTCCTTGATTATCCATACATTTTTTGAAAAATCGTGTTAAAATGTGATTATCAAATGTGATCATCAGGCTTCTGTTTATTTGTTCATCTCTCAGTCATCGTTTATTGCATTGCATTTTATGATTTGAAACTACAGAGCTTTGATCATAAAGCCTTAAGACAGCAGGCCATGCTCTAATAGACTTAAAGGGGTCATATGATGCGATTTCAATTTTTCCTTTCTCTTTGGTGAGGGGCGTAACATTTCCGTCACACGCTTGAGGTATTCGGCCAATCACAACGCACTGGATAGCTGGCCAATCAGAGCACACCTCGCTTTTCAGACCGATGAGCTTTGTAAAAATTGTGAAAACGCGTTTCAGAAAGGCGGGGCATAGAGGAGAAACAATAATGTACAGTATGTGGAAAATAATGTGTTTTTTGAACCTTAAATCTTAAATAATGTTCTTTTTAGCAACATCATATGACCCCTTTAACCTAAAACCATAAATATTAATAATAGGATGATTTATACTATCCCAAATTAGTCTAAAAGGTTCTTTAAAGCATGCACAGTTTTCTATGTGATTTGCATTGGGACTTTTTCCATCTGAACGTGCCGCTACAGTTTTACCATGACCCTGCTATACAGGCTACTTGTTTGCGGTTTATTCCATATCATAGGAAGAGGAAATGACAACAGGCAGCGAGAGGGTGGAGCTCAAACACAGAGATGGAGTGAATGCAGTAGGAGTGAGCAGGTATCCGACAGGTGGACAGGACTGGTGCGTTTGGAAGAGGGAATCTCATCGACTATCATTCATCAAAATCCCCACCTTAAAGAACAGAACCAAGACTCAAGGAGCAGGAAGCAAGTAGACGCCTCGTGCAACTTTGAAGGTAACAGTCTCTGTTTTCTCTCTCATCCTCTTGCTTTCGTTGTGATCTTGATGGCTCACATATTTCTCTTCGTCGCATGATATCATCACAGCTGATACCAGACTGATCCCTCCAAGGTAAAGGCCCATGTTATATTGCATACCCATATAATCAGACAAGTTCAGGCATCTGTCAGTGATGTGGCCAAAAACGAATCTAGATCATTGTCACACTGTCTTTACACTCTTAAAAATTAAAGTTATGCCATAGAAGAACCCTTTTTGGTTGCCCAAAGAACCTTCGAGTGAACAGTTCCTAAAATAACCATTTCTTCTTTAAAAAATCTGAAGAACTTTTCCACTATTTAGAAACCTGGATGGATGCACACTTTTAAAAAATAAAGGTTCTTTGGTCATTTATGGTTCGATGAAGAACCTTTAACATTCTTAGAACCTTTCTACTGGACAAAAGGTTCTTTATAGTGGTTCTTTAGGTTTTTAAAATGTTCTTCACACTTAGAAAAATAAAACAGTTCTTTGATGAACCGTTGACTGAAAAGTTCTTTGGGAGCCAAAAATGGTTCTTCTATGGCGTCTCTGCAAAAACCCTGTTTTGGAATCTATATCTTTAACACTGCATAGATGTTAAAGGTTATTCACTGAACCATATGCCAATAAAGAACTTTTATTCTTAAGAGCGAATATTCGTGTTTTATGTTACTGCTGCTGTGCAACAGCACCATTTGCATGGTAAAGTTTGCATAACTGACCTCACAGAGCTGTGTGCAAACAAACACCATTCTCCAACCATCACCCCAAAGATGAAAATATACAGTCATGTTTTCATATATGCATCTACAATGTCTTTTTGACACTTAAGGCACACTTAAAACTGTCATTGCATTAAATAAACAAGGCATTTATATTTAAGGCAAGACACCACTGGTGAATACAGGGGAAAGTATCTAGATATCGCCATACTTTGCTAACATTTTTTGTATTAAAAGCTTTCTGAAATGCTGTGTTTAAAAATGTGAGGGAATTTTGGATAATGTTGTTTATTATTTCATTATTCAGAAAATACTGTCAGTGGCCACTAAAAAAAAAAAACATTTTCACCATGTTCATAGGCAATCAGGCAAATGTTATATGAACAAACCACTGTAAAAACCTTCAGAACATAGATGTGTTTTAGCTGCTCGGATTGATTTGGGCAGGTCATTCCACCAGGAGGGAACAGTTAATGAAAATGTCAGTGAAAGTGATTTTGTGCCTCTTTGAGATGGCACAATAATACGCCGTTCACTTGCAGAACGCAAGCTACAAGTGCAAATAGATAAAGTACAATAAAATAAACAAAGTAAATATTTTCTCAAAAATCTGCAAATTTCACAAAAACAAAATTGAAGTGGAAAGACTGAAAAAAATCTTCTAAAATGTACTCCATTGATCTTTGTTTTAATTACAGCTTTGAAAAATAACGTTTTACACTGTAAACATTATTTTCCACACACTCACATACTGTATGAGAACATAGCCCCTCTCTCTCTCTCTCTCTCTCTCTCTCTCTCTCTCTCTCTTTCTGCCCAAACTTGTGGAAGACGAGGAAATACTCTTCAGATAATATGCCTGAAGTAATACACAGAGAGCACTGTCGAAAAATTTAGTGAGAAATATGTTTGGACTTTCCCTACATGTATATGTGTGGATCTTGAGTAAATAGAAACTAGATTACTATATGTTTTTTGAAGAAAATATGAGTTGTGTTTGATCATGCAAAAGATGCCACAATTATGCTGATGTGTTTTAGGTCATTATGAGGCCACATAATCTGTAGATATAGCTTAGGTCTCTTCTTTAATGTAAGTCTAATAATATATTTTCACCGGTTTTTCATCTTGCCAGGCAAGATGTTTTTATGTCAGATGCTTAAAAATTATTATTATGAACGAATTGTTGTTTTAGTATACTATTATTCCTGTAGTAATATTTGTAACTTATTTTTAGATTTTCCGTTTTTATTTAGTAATTTTGTTGCTTTTGTCTTTTTTCAGTTTTTATTTATCATAGTTTTCGTTCACATTTATTTCAGTTTTAGATTTGAGTAATTTTAGTACTAATCAAAAATTAGAAATAAAATAATTCTTTCATGTTTAATTTTGTTTTACTTTACTTTTAAATTATTATTATTATTTTTTTTATTAACCCTGATCCTGAGATGTAGCAGAGCTTACCTCTAATATAATTTAAACAATTTATATTGTCATGGCACATTCCTTGGTTATTTCTCAACATAAATGAAGATTTGTTTGATGCTCATTCCTTTTGCTCAGTTTACAGGCACAAATGAGCATGTATTTTATTTTATATGACTTGTAACATTTGCTTAATAATATTACATGCATGGTGATTCATAACCACACATTTTTTGTCAATACTGTCAATAGACTCTCTGGAATTACAGCAATCGGTAGCTAATTATAGCCTGTATCAGAAATGTGCTTTTAATGTGAGCATAATTTAATATTAGAACTTTCTCAATGACCTTAAAAAGCCTTGAAAAGTTAAAACCATTTATGAGCCACTATTTAGACTTTAAAAGAGCAATTAGGTTGATTTAGGGCCATAATGCTCTTTGCTTTACACGTTTCTTGCCTCAGGTTCATGCTCTACATCCACATACACACACGTCTATTATTGCCAAATCCAGCTCTTAATTACCTCTAATTATCAAGCATTTGCCAAGATACAGCAAAATGCAAGACCGTTTAAAGCAAGTCACGCTACCTACCGTGACCTCTAGCAGAACTGCATGACCTTTGAGGAGCTGTATGCTATAAAACACACACCTAATGTGAAAAACTATAACATACGTAGACATTTCGTTTGCTTCTCTCAGTTTCCCAGGCCGATGGTGGACTGTGAAGGGGTTTCAATGGATGCTCAGTTGGAAAAGGAGAGAGGAGATGAGGAGAAGGAAGGTGGGCAAAGCACGTCTATCCTCTCTCCACAGCTGAAAGCCATGATCCGGATCAAGAAGAAGTACCTAAAGAGATCTAATTCAGTCAGGTTGAGCACTAACTCGGCTGTGTCTGATGGGAGTTTGCACCCTAAGAGTCCCCAGACCATGAAGTCCAAGCGGAGGAAGTCCCGTGTGCTGTTCCCAAATGACACTTTGATATTCAAGCCAAAGAAAGAGCGCAGCGGGGCGAAACCTTTCCTGCTGCTCTTCAGCG
Source organism: Sinocyclocheilus rhinocerous (assembly GCF_001515625.1). NCBI lineage: Eukaryota > Metazoa > Chordata > Actinopteri > Cypriniformes > Cyprinidae > Sinocyclocheilus > Sinocyclocheilus rhinocerous. Next base: position 65,100 of record NW_015639530.1, on the reverse strand, counting down.
TGATCGTCTTCATCCAGGTAATTCTGCCTGATCTTTTCCTTGAGTGTCATTTCTGTGCCCGAACTGATTGTTTTTAAAGAGGTTTCCTTCCATCTACCATTGGTCCGTCCTCTTTTTACCAGACATGTCATAGTCGGGATTTTAAATATTCCCGACTATGACATATAAATATTTTAAAACACATGACAGCAGCAGCAAAATGAACTCAGAAGTCTACAGAAACATTTTGTCTGTCAATTTACAGAAAGATGCAACCAAACTTATTGGGAGATCCTTCATCATGCAGCAAGATAATGACCCAAAACATAGTGCCAAAGCAACAAAGGAGTTCATCAGGGGCAGGAAGTGGAAGGTTTTAGACTGGCCAAGTCGATCTCCAGACTTAAACCCTATAGAGTATGCATTTTACCTGCTAAAAAAGAGACTGGAGGGAGTAACCCCCCAAAACTGAAAGAAGCTGCAGTGAAAGCCTGGAAAAGCATGACAAAAGAAGAATGCAAACTTTGGTGATGTCAATGGGTCACAGGCTTGATGCAGTTAGGATTTGTAACTAAATATTAAGTCTTATTCACTTTAATTTAGTTTAAGTCAGTCTGTTCCAATACTTTTGGTCACATGAGCAATGGGTGGGTTCAAACAAAAGGTGCTATCTTCTAAGTTGTGTTTATCAGATCCAGATGTGAATACCTGTAAATAAAAGCTGAAATGTTGATCTCTTGTCTCATATTCATCTTTTGATGTCAAACCCAAATGTTTTCAGTCTACAGCAAAAATAAAGGAATTGGCCTCACTGTTCCAATACTTTTGGAGGGGAAGTGTATATATGAATTCATTATATGAATATTATTTAACTATTATATATATATATATATATATATATATATATATATATATGAAGAGTTCATTTGCATGATTACATAAAAAATAACATGATTTTTTAACATTTCAAAAAAGGAAGTTATCTTTTTGCAAATAAACTCTTCATATGAATGTTTGTTTTTGTTAATTAAGTAAAATATAAATATTAGAATATTAAAAACCGAAACTTACAAATTTGAGAAACTTTAGAAATTTCACAGAAATAATAACTAAAATTACTAAAATAAAAACTGAAATAAAAATAAATTAAAGCTAAATGGGAAGAAAAGAAAATTAATAATTACTAAGAAAATTTAAATATAAAATATAAAAAAGTAATTCTAAATACTACTGAATACTTTAATAGTATATATATGTATATATATATATATATATATATATATATATATGACCCTGGACCACA
>NW_015639530.1:54750-63271 GCF_001515625.1 Sinocyclocheilus rhinocerous | reverse complement strand
TATTGTCCAAACATAAATTTTTGCAATTAATTATACTATTCCAGTGAGATTTTTGTATGCACAACGAGTTTGACAACCAACGTACGGTCCACAAAGATCCACAAGCACTGCCTTAAAACAATGTTTTGAGGAAAAATCTAGCATGACCGAGACTTTTGCACAATATGTTCTTTTACAGGTTCTATCTTTCACAAAAAGAAACTTGAGAAAAAAAGAAAAATTGCTGTTGTAATATTATAACACTGCAATTTTCATAACAACGTTAAAATGATTTAATATAACTGTGTATTTACATGCATAACTTATTATTAAAAAGATTCTGTTCCTGTTCTCCCAGGTCTACAACGCTATTGAGAATCTGGACGACCATGTGTTGAAGTACGATCTCGAGGGTTTGGAGAGGTCGCTGCACAGGGAGGTGTTTGGCCAGCCGGAGGCGCTAGAGGAACTGATGGAGCATCTGAACGATTACCTGTCCACTTACGCCCACCAGCAACCCCTCGCCCTGTCTTTGCACGGGGCGTCCGGCGTTGGGAAGAGCCACCTGGGTCGCCTGCTGGCGTGCCACTTCCGCTCCGTGGTCGACGACAAGCTAGTGGTGCATTATTTATCCAAACACCACTGCCCCCTACAGGACGCGGCGCAGCACTGCGCCTCCAAACTAGCTCAGCATATATCAGAGGTAGTGACTCGAGCCGAGGAAGAGGAGCAGATTCCCTTCTTCATCCTGGACGAGGTGGAACTGATGCCGCCTCCGCTGCTGGACATCCTGCAGACGTTTCTTCAGTCCAATCAGACCAATGAGTTTCTGAACGTGGTTTACGTTTTTCTCAGCAGTCTGGGGCAAAGGGTGATCACAGCTCATGTTCTTCAAAACGCCTCCACCGCCGGGGCCTATAAACCGCTCCGACGGGCCCTGTCTCTCATCCATCCTCTATGGATGGAGCCCGTGGTCGAACTCATCCCTCTTTCCCTGCTGGAGCGGGAACACGTCATACAGTGCTTTCTAGAGGAAATGACCCTCGAAGGGTTTTACCCCGACCTCAGTCATGTAGAGAGACTGGCGGATGAACTGGCCTATCACGCTGCAGCTGGAAGACAGTACGCAAAAACTGGATGCAGACAAGTAGTGGGAAAAGTGAACCTGCTTTGAGGGAGCTTCCGAAAATGTGCAATATTCTTATTATTCAGCTATTTTTTTAGCCATCTCAAAATCACATTTTAGTGACATACACGACACCGAAATAATACTTTTATTCAGCAAGGATGCACTAAACTGATGAAAAGTGACAGTGAAGATGTTTATAATGTTTCAGAATAGTTCTATTTCAAATAAATGCTGTTCTTTTGAACTGCCTATTCATCAAAGATGATGACGTGAAAATAAACGTCACATTTTTCACAAAATATTAATCAACACAACTGTTTTCCACATTGATAATAATAAGAAAGTGCGGCAATGATTTCTGAAGGATCATGTGACACTGAAGACTGGAGTAATGGACAAACTTGTGAGATGGACCCAGAAATTTTTTTACAATTTTTACCACCAGTACATTTAAAGAATCTTTGAAAGAATTATATGTACAAAACCTTGTCTTTTTTTGTCTGAGTGCAATTTTTTAAATGTTTGTCTTTATTATATTGTTGAATTTTTAATCTATATACAGGTATGTGACGTGAAGCTGATATGACAATAAATGTAACAACGACAACTGGAGTAATGGCTGCTGAAAATTCAGCTTTTCATCACAGGAATGAATTACATTCTTATTTTTATCATTTTTATTTTTATTATTTTAAATTGCAATAATAACATTACACGGCAGTGAAATTCATGTTTAGCTCTTGTGGCACTTAAAAATTGGTATTTTGTATAATTCAATTTTATAATGTACAATTCATGTCTTTTTATAAAGCATTTCTAAAAAAAATTGTAAAGGATCAATTCAATACTGACAATATTTGTGTCAAATTTTGGTTTCCATATAGAAAATAATTGAGAGATGGTCCTCAAGATCAGATATTCAGAGAACGATCAACAATTAATAATGCAATGCAATAATAATGCAGTTGGTGCTTTTGATTTCTCAGAAGATGAACTTCTGGTCACATGTTACAGAGAGTTTGCTCTATATAAACAGTGTTCTACGTCACACTGATTTCTGGCGAACTTGTGAATCTTGTACAAAAGTTACATGATTTAGCAACCTTAGCAGCTTTATGTCACCATGACAATGATGATAAAAGATTATATATACTGTACTTTCTCACAGACCAGGTCAGTAAGCGTTTCTATCATAATAATGTATCATAGTCTTTTGTTAAGTATTGTGCCTGTATTTTTGAACCAGTGTGGATTTTAATGGTTATTTCTGGACATTTTAAGTGTCTTGTGATATTTGTCATTTGAGGGATGAAGGAAGATTATTTTTTGTTGTTGCTAATCAACATTAGCCCACAAATATTGCCATTAAGTTATTAAACTCAAACCAGTTTTTTAAAAGATGAATCACTTTGAGTTTCAAAATGAAACAAACAGGACAACAAACTGCAAAATTACAATGCAACACCCGCTGAGTACAACGATAGAGCTTGAAAGATCAAAGACAATTTTTAATATAACTCCGACTGGATTCGTCTGAAAGAAGAAAGTCATATACACCTAGGATGCATCGGGGGTGAGTAAAACACAGCCTAATTTTCATTTTTGGGTGAACTAACCCTTTAAAGTGACTGTTATCCGTAACGCAGCCTTGAGGAAGAAGCATTTGTGAAGAGAACCATCAAATCACATTTAATCTGGCTGCTTGTTGCAGCATTTAAATATTTACATTGTGTTTTACTGTATATAGAAGCATATAAAACTGCATTCACTTTCTCTGCCATGTGTTTGTGGTGTGCGCTGCTGTTTTCGCTTGCTTGTTGTTTGGGTTTGTTTCCTCCGCTGTGATTGGCAGGTTGATCTTGATTTCGCCCTTGTGTGTATACTGTATGTGTGTGAGAGACAGAGGCCTGGTTACCACCACAAATCATTTTGGATCCTAATTACAAAGCCCATACCTGCCTACAGCCTTCAATGCTGAACATAACAAGATTGACTTTTAATCACTTCGAGACACGGCCGTAAAGCGAATGTCACGCAATCACCACACATGCACACGCTTTCCATGTGCAATACCTTCCACGTGGAGAAAATGTCTTGAAATATGAGTAATTCTGACTGCACCAGCAAAGGATTTGCAGTGAATTCATTTAGATATTCATGGCTTTTCCACTATACATGGAGTATTTTTAACAGTCATTTTAATGCAATCCTGAAATGATTCACACTGCTCATATTAGCCTGTTTTTAAGACTAATTTTAGGTGTAATTTACCATTGGCACCACAATTCAGTGTTAGCATTAATCCAGGGTTAAATTTGTGGTAAATTAACGAAAAAGTGCTATGCCGAGGTAAAGCGTAGTTTCAGATACATCTGCAATTTTTAGCATAATTTTGTCAGTTTTGTCCGTCTGATCCAATAAATGTAATTTTTGATGTATAAATATTTGCTTTTTAATGTTCTATTGTATTGTAATATTTGTGCATATATTTTTTTTTTAAGTATTATATATTGTATTAATATATAAACACTATTGAAAACATGCCTTGATAATTATTAACTAGATTTTTACTATACTTTACTGTACTTATATCTCAAATAAATAAGAAAATATACATTTTAACATTTTGATGTTAAATCCACTATTGTTTTTTTTTTCACTAATGTTATTAAATTATATTTAATTATTTTAAATATATATATATTATATTTATATATTATATATATTGCCATAACACCCTGCCCTAATTCTGCATAGTTACTTTCATTTATTTTTCACTGCACACTTTTCTTATTGCAATTAAAGCACGTGCCATGGGGAGGTTAAATAACCTCAGTATGAATGCTGAGACATGCATAATCTTGACAGCAGCATTTACAGTCAGTTCAATTATGTGCTTTGAACTTTCTGGTAAATCAGTGTGGTTCAAAATAGTTACAAGTGTGGAAAAAGCCAATGGAGTTGCTGGAGGGGTCAAATTTTCACGTCTCTCACAAACTGACAGTACAGCAAAAAGTACAGCAGCACCACAACCGATTTAGTATGCAAAGAAGCATCCTGTGTGTCATTTGGCAACATAAGAGAAAAACTGAAAGGTAACAGGTCAAGCGTGAAGGTTTGATTGTGCACCTGCTCTCTAGATCGCGTGCAGCTATTGTGAACAAAGAGTTAATATCCGAGGGAAGGTGGAGACGAGGGCCAGTACATTCCTCCGTTTTGTGGTTCAGCCCAACGCCAGACTAACTTTGTATAGCTGCCAGCAATTTTACTGCAACAGGATCTTTCAGCGCTCCAGAACTTTCCACTGCTGCATTACTGTGCATTATACAATAGATTTGCTGCTTTATTAAATTGATGTTAAATATGAAGTCTTTAGAGTTGCAGATTGCAGTAGAAACAGGAAAACAGAGTGAAGCAACCCGGATAAAAACATACTAAATATCCTATTAAATCAGGAACTGAAAACACACTGCACTAAAAAAAAAAAAAAAACTGAAATCGGACTCCTGCTTTTGCAGAGCCCGAGTTTTGCCCAGAGTGACGCAAATCACAGGCCTATTAACATCAATTTTACCTCCTGTGTGGAAATGATATCAGTTTCCTGGCATACACTTACTGCAGAATGAACTTAAAATGAATGACATTTTACTAAGTCAATCATCACTATTATTATTGCTTACGGTAAGTGATTCAAACAAACTCTTTGGCATTTGTCCTGCACCATATATGCTACACTCTTAGAAAAAAGGTACAAAAGTTGTCACTGGGGTGATACAAATTCCAAAAGGTACACCTCTAATCCCTAAAATGTACATTTGAGGTACTAATATGCACTTTTAGGGATAAATAAGGTAAAATAATAAGGTAAAAGGCACATTCAAAAGGTACTGTGCACCTCTGTACCTTATTCTTCTCCATAAAAGGTGCAAATTAGTACCTCAGATGTACATTTTAATACTAAAATAGTGCAATTTAGTAACTTTTGACAGGGTATCACCCCATTGACAGCGTTTGTACCTTTTTTCTGACTGTGTACAGGTGTGAATGATTTGTGAATAGGATTTGATTTTGATCTGCCACACTATAAAAGGTGAAAAAATGCCACATACGAGCACAGAAAGAGCCCCTCAAGCCATGTTTAGGGACCAGAATATCATATAGAGACTAGGGTTGGGCTCTTTTAACTTAGGCCAGGAAGAAACCACCTAGCAACCACCCAGAACCACATAGCAACACTGTAAAAAGACTACCTTAGCTATTGCAAAACAATGTTTTGACAACGACAAACAGCTCCATAGCAGTGGGTAAGAACCACTCAGTTGTTCACAGAATATGTAAACATCTAGTTTATTTTGTGATTGATCACCTTGACACAAACTCATTCTGTTTATATTCAGCGGGGTGTTTATAAGACTATGTATTGTACCATAATCAACCTGTTGACTGAACATGCCGGTACCACACATTGAGCTTTAATATATAAATTAGTCATTTTATATATAAATTAGAAATATTTCATTTATAATATAATACATAAATATTGGCTGCTTTTGCTGTGTTTAATTAGGGTTGGAGCTAAACTCTGCAGGATAGTGGCCCTCCAGGAACAGGTTTGGACGCTCCTGACCCCTGGATGTGTAACAAATTCTCAAATTTCACATCGTTCAGCCTTATTTTAGTTTCGGACACCTCTATATATCAAATGTGACCCTGGACCACAAAACCAGTCGTAAGGGTCAATTTTTTTTAAACTGAGATTTCTACATCATCTGAAAGCTGAATAAATAAGCTTTCCATTGATGTTTGTTAGGATAGGACAATATTTGGCCGAGATACAACTATTTGAAAATCTGGAATCTGAGGGTGCAAAAAAACTAAAATATTGAGAAAATCGCCTTTAAAGTTGTCCAAATGTAGTTCTTAGCAATGCATATTACTAATCAAAAATTAAGGTTTGATATATGGTAGAAAATTTACAAAATATCCGCATGGAACATGATTTTAATATACTTAATATACTTTTTTAATAACCTTAAAAACCAAAGTTTGAAATTTTAAATATAGATAAAACCTGTAAAAATAAATACAATCATTCAAACATTCAATCATATTAATACAGTACATTGTTTATTATTTGCATGGATTTTTTTAAAAGTGTAATTTAGTACAACTGTAGACAGTTCGATATAGAATCTTAGAATCTCACCATGAATTTTATAATCTTTATTTTAGCTGTAAAAGCAATATCAAGGGGTATAATTACACTATTCGGCCGTAGTTTGCCATGTCCATCGCTGAGGAGATCCTAAATGTTTTAAGGACTTAAGAGTTTGTACATGACCTATGTGAAAGTTCATTTGTGAGTGATGCAGCAGCTACTATATAAACACGCCTCCACAAACAGCCGGTCATGAAGTGGAAATCATTCACAACTCCGACATCATCTAAAAGGTAGCGTGACCCCATCACTCTCCCAAAAAATACATCTGGGTAAACACTAATTGCACATTTTGGATGTTTGTGTGGGTGGTGATTATAAGGACTGTTATAAGGTTCAAAGAGTCTGTAATCTCTGATGCGCATCAGTCATCAGTGCCATCTGCACGCTTTTGTGCAGGAGCCTGGCTTTTCTTCTAGCTGTGTTTAATATTAGTAACCATAAACACCCATAGATTCTCCAGGTGAGTGAATTGTCAGTTTTCTTGGCAACGAAGGAACAAATGAGCATCTATGAGGAGTTCTTTGAAGGCCAGAGCCTATAATAATCCTGTGTGGGATGTAAAAACGAAACATTCTCCTTCAGGTGTTCCCTGAGATCCCAGAAACGCCCAGGATGTTCTGTCTGCTTTCGTTGTGCCTCAGGCTGCTCACTACCATTTAGAAGCCTGTAATATTATCACTGGAGACTTTAAGTAACATTTTTCTGAGAACTGTCTTCAAACTACTCAAAATAGCACCAGCAGCAGATGTGGATACTGTTTCACTTCATGTATCACTTTTTGACGTCTCCAGACTGATTAAAATACCATGAGGTAAAAGTCTGTTGAACAGAATTATTGGAAATATACAGTACACTACAGTTTGGGATCAGTAAGATTTTTTTTTAGAGGAAATTATTATTATTATTTAGCAAGGATAAATTAAATTGATCGAAGGTGAAAGTAAAGTCACTATCTATCTATCTATCTATCTATCTATCATCTATCTATCTATCTATCATTTCTTGTTTTTGTTTCCTCACATTTTGCATCATGTAGCTATTTTGTAGTTTTTTTTTTTTTAATTAAGCGTTTATATATTCTTTGAGCCATCACATTACTATTACATAAAACTGCCAACTTTTATAATTTTGTATATATACATTTTTATATATTTTATATATTTATATACACACACAGATATACAGTATATATGTGTGTGTGTGTGTGTGTGTGTGTGTGTGTACCATTAATCGCACTGTTATGCACAAAATTCAATAATGAATTCAAAAGTATTGTATTGTGCACTTTTTTCATTTAAAAGTACTGCTATATGAACAAAAGTGCAATAACATTTGGTTTGCAAACACTTTAAACAAATAAGGTGCTTTTTTTACAGCTGTATTCCTTTTACATAGTAGCAATTAAAATATTTCTTGTAAATCTCAACTTATACCATTAATGTAATCAAATTAAATATAAAACCAAAGCTATTTGCCACTGACAGGGCATTAACGTTTTTATAGAAAATATTTTATAGTTTGTTATAGAAAAACAAATTATGCTCAGAGTCCAGAGCCTCGATCATAACATTATAACAGGCACCTTCCGAGTAGAGACCTGCACTATTTTTTTAATGGGAGGTATAGCACAATCTGAGTGGGCAGCACAAATCGTCAGAACACCGGCCCTGGCTCAGTTGGAAGAGGTGGGCCAGAGCGCGGTTCATTTGGACTCGGGCGCGGTACGCATGTATGAGCGCTAACCGCGCCGGAGCACGGAACTTCTGATACGAGCAGCATGATTGCGTGTACATTTCTGAGCGGCAAAATTGATAGATCTGTAAAGCAATATATTGTGAGAGGGCCATGTGTTACCGCGTCCCAAACGACTCAAAATAATAAACCACAAAGTTAACAAAACGATGCACTCCACTGTGCTGAGCGAGAGCGCTTCTCTGCTGCCTTCACGCACTATTGGAAACTTCCTATTTCCAATTTGTGATTACGAGCATGTTGCATTCTTTTCTCTTAAAAATAACAGTGAACAGTGGTTTGTGAATGTTGATGCTTAGCCTAAATAATTTTATCTGGAGCGTTCATGTGAGCGCTGCTGCAGTCTTGGGCCCACCCCAAAGGCTCTCATTGGTTGAGACGCGTGATGACATCCATCCCAAGCCAGTACTGATCAACAACCCACCCCTCCTGTGACCCAT
>NW_015639530.1:40459-54192 GCF_001515625.1 Sinocyclocheilus rhinocerous | reverse complement strand
TATATGTGTGTGTGTGTGTGTGTGTGTGTGTGTGTATATATATGCTGCTGAGTGCTAAGAGCTGTCAAATCGATTAATCGCGATTAATCGCAATTAAACGCATAGCAAAATGAAAGTTTGTGTTTACATAATATATGTGTACTGTGTATATTTATATGTATATCTAAATACACACACATACTGGTATGTAAGAAATATTTACATGTGTGTGTGTGTGTGTGTGTGTGTGTGTGTGTGTGAATTCATACATATTTTTAGTATATATAAATAAAATATATATTACATATATTTCTTAAATATATAATATTAGTAGGCTATTATTATTATTATTGATGAAGCATTATTGATGAAGTAGGTTATAGCACTGGTCACACTGAAATTGAATTGTTTAAGAAGTTATCACATCGTGAATATTACATAACCCAAACCTATTTGTGAAAACCTAAGTGTGATGTTCTGGGCCTGATGTACTAGACCCCGCCTGGCTGTCTCGCAGTTGCACTTCTTTAAAAAAAAACAGTACAGAAAGTAAGCAATGTGCTTTGCACGGAGATGCAAGCAACGAAAAACACCCAATTTCTTACATTTTGTTTCAACACAATGCTTAACTTGCATTATGATTGTGCAAATAGCGGATGCAGAGCCTCTAACTTTTACTGAAAACCTGAGAATTGTTGAGACAGTGTGTATGGATCGTGTTTGTTCTCTCAGGGTACCAAACCAAGGCGTTCCTGAAAACACACTAATTTGAAAAGCCACAAAAATGTTGCAATATTGTGATATTAATCAGCATCTGAAGCGACATGCTTAAACAGTTAACGGTTGCAACTAATAAAACAGAAAATTAGCAAGTATGCCAGGCATGTTGCGGAGCATGAGGGCTTTCCTGTCAAATGTGCATCTCTAAAAATAACCCAAGGAGCCAATCAACCGCACACAAGGCGGGCCCATAAACCTCAGGTGTGCAGGTTACACCCATCCCAAGTGCATCTATAAAAAGGAGAAATGAAATAAGCTGAGAAGAAAGAAAAATTGAGACTAAGCTGCGATCTTTAGGACAAAGAGTCAGAAGATTTTCAAGAAAAACAAGAACAGAACACCAAAAAAATATGTGCTCTGCATGCACAAAACATCCTCATTCTGGTCTGGAAAGGTTTGGAGATGGAGAAAAGCCACCACTGTCGTCGCCTTCCATCTCCCCAAAACCCTCCAGACCCCATAGACCTCGTGCTCAACGGGTTCTTTACCCTCCTGGCCTGAGGAAGATCATGCCAAAAGAGGAGTCAGATCCTGCCAGACGCTGGCTGCTTTTGCTTTCCGCTCTGCTTTTTCTCCAAATCTACATGGAGGAAGGGCTCTGCGACACTCAGGGCGTCCCAGACCGACCGCAGGCCCAGGACGATCAAAGCTCGACGCTTGAGGAGAATCCCTTCAGCCAGCCGCCTTCAGAGGCAGACGTGGCTCAATGCAGGGGAATCGAACAGTCATGCAACTTGTACTGGGAAATGAGGAGCTGTTTCTGAGGCCGGTGCCAAATGCAACAGCAGTATGTGAATGCAAACACGCATGCTAAGCTGTACAGGACGCCTGGACGGCGGGCTGCAGGGGTTAGTCTATTCGCTGAGTGAGCGTTTCCAGCCGTACTTGGCCACAAGAATGTGTGCAGACGCTCACACACACACACAGGGGAAAAAAGAAGGGGCCCTTCTGCAGAAACGAGCAGCGTGACTGAATGAACTCGTCTGTGCTGGACTGGATTTCCTGCGTTCATTGAAGCGCCCGCTGGGGTTGAGGCTCTGACTGTAACCTGATATGCACGCACGTCACTTCAGTGTAGGGGAAAGTGATGAATCACAGAGTGAAAAATAATCTCACACACTGCGCTAAACGCTGTACAGCGCTGAGACTCAGTCGTGTGCATGTGTGTGTGTGTGTGTCTGGGAATGCTTCTGTCATTGACTGTAAAATATGTGTAATACTATGTGTGCGATTGAACGTGTTTCCGGGGGATATTCATAATGGGTAAAAAAACATTATTGTGTGATGATGTAAAATGTCGGTGCTCCGTCTGGATGTGTTGAGTCCTCCTTTGTCTGCTTAATAATTACTGTGTAACTCTTACAAAGACCGCATACCAGCAGTGATATGCATCATTAATCAAATAAATATGTAATTACATCTTTCTTTGTGAATGTTTTCTTTGTGAGTGCTCAATTAATCTTCAAATTCCTTAAAAGGCAGCAAAATAAAATATGAAAACAAGATAATAAATACATACATACATACATATGTATACACACATCTATAGACATACACACACAATACAGTTTATCTAATGATTATGTGCATTAAGCAGTAAAGAAAAATAAACAAGAAATTAATTCTGCTGTAGATAAACTGCAGAAAATGGTGGAGAAGAAAAATAAAAATGATAACAGAATAAGATTAAAACAGTATGATGGCTTTCAATTCAGTTTTAATTTGTTTAGTTTTTGGTATGTACAGTAGTTGCATGTAACATCATGTCAGTTAAAGATTTTTTATTTTTACTTTTTCCTTGAGCAGAATGCATTAATATTCAAATGGCAAATAAAACAAGAAATGCTAACTAGGTGTGTATTTATTAAAAGTAAAATAATCTTAGAGATCCACAAGAAATTCTAAAATGTATTTAAAAAAATCAACTTCAAAGCTATACTTTTTGTGTCAATTTTAATGGATTAATATACAGTATATATTGTGCATCTATCTATCTATTGTAGCGTCTGGACCAATCAAAAACACAATTTTTCATTTGATTTAACAAATCAGTTATTCATTAGATTAACAAGTCGTCACAGACCCCTCACCCAATAGACTGGGCGCCAGGATGTCTGCGAATGACCACAGGCCACTGGTTACCATGGCAACCACGACACCTTTGCTAGACCAGATACATTTACGACCTAATGGAATGTAAGTAGGGAAAATCACTGCATGTTCCATAGCAAAAATATCTACAGTGGATTTAAATATTTATAATTAATTATAACTAGTTATGATTAATTATTCATATTTCCCCATGAGCTGATTCGCTACACTATTGTGTCAGTTTTTGGGGAATCAATAAAGTTAATCTAATGTAATTAATGATTTTGTGTTTGAGCTGTTATAACTGCAGACAATTCTGAAGGAAAAGACGTATGAGGCATTTTAATTCAGTTTAGTTTTAGGTACCTACAATTGTAGGTAAATAAGTTAAAGTCTAAACATAAATCTTAACATCTAACAAAAGAACAACACACTGTAAAGACATGTTTATAACGACGGGTCACTTTACCAACATTTTTGTTGTTTTGACTAGCAGCTAGTTTCACACAATGTTGCCACATAAACATCAATCTCATCAGAAATGACACTCCAAACACGTACACAAACAATCTTTATCTTTCTATCTTCCGTAAACACACATTATCTGACCTCCCTCAGGCATCTGTGATGAAAGATATACTTGTATTTTAACGACAAGTTTCCCATTAAATCTATCTGCCCCTCCTATATCTGAGCTAATGTAATATGACTTCTCTGCTAATGATGACTGTCACTGTGTCATTATGATGCTGCATATGAATCCAGCTGCTAGTCTTAAATGTAACTCTAAAACCAAATGGATTGAATTCTACATGAAATCCTGTATTGCTCTATATAAGCATAATAATAAAACAAACAATAAAATGTAGAAAACATGTAAATTGTTGTTAAAAAATATTTACATGTATTTACATTTCATGTAGAAAATATTTAAATATGTATATTTTGCATTTATATTTATTATTATTAATTAAAACTAAAACTATTAAACATTTTTGTTAAATAAAGCTGAAATCAAATAAAATATTAGATGGAAAAATTCAACTAAACGAAAATTATGCATTTTGTCATGGCAACTAACTGAAATAAATTTAAGTTAAAGCACAAAATGGAACTGGAAATAAATAAAAACTAAAACTGAACTAAAATTAAAACTGAAATTTAAAGAATTAAATCCATATACCAAAAATTTAAAAACTAATAAAAAATTACAAAAACTAAAACTGTAAATAAAATTCAAATTAAAACTTAAAATTAAAAAAATTTAATTAAATTCTTAAATGATTCACTTAAACTCTTAAATTATTAAATTAAATTCTTAAATTATTAATTAAATTACATTTTATTTAATTATTAAATTAAATACATTTTAAATTAAATTAAAATGTATAAACATTGTAAATTAAATTAAATTAAATTAAATTAAATTAAATTTCTCATTAGTCACTCACTACTCACACATTACACTGCCTGAAACCCAGCAGTCATCATTACATCATTGTGAAAACAACATGAGACAAACACCTGTCTAAAATAAATGACAAAGTGTAACACCTGAGGCTGACAGAAAACCCCTTTAGCTCTTTACAGTTGTGTACGTGTGTGTTTTAGCATACATTACAGCTAAGAAGAGGAAGTCTTGAACAGCAATGACTTCATGCTTTCCCATGAAGCTTTCTCATCTCTCATACAGAGCCGGTGTGATGCATTACATCCGCTTATGTTGTACACCTGCTTTGTTTTCATTGATTTCATGATAAATCATTCAACAAACTCTCGTTGCAGTGATTTCTTTGCGATCATTAGTCATTTGGTCCACACCAAATTATAATGATTGCTACAGAATGCATCAGTCTGGTTCCCGAAGGTTTCATTCATTTCCTTACAGAGAATTTGATTTGAATTTAAAACATATGAAGCTTTCAAGACGGACCAACCATGACCTCTGAAGTAAGCAATGCACTTCTGAAGAAGTCAGTGTGACTTAAAGGAACACTCCACTATTTTTGAAAATAGGCTCATTTTCCAACTCCCCTAGAGTTAAACAGTTGAGTTTTACCGTTTTCGAATCCGTTCAGCTGATCTCTGGGTCTGGCGGTAGCACTTTTAGCTGTAGCTTAGCATAGATCATTGAATCTGATTAGACCATTAGCATCTCGCTAGCTGGGGACTATTTTCAGGCGCTGGAAAAATATAGAAACTCTTTGGTCATTTTAGATCGAGATGCTAACGGTCTAATCAGATTCAATGATCTATGCTAAGCTACAGCTAAAAGTTTTCTATATTTTTCCTATTTAAAACTTGACTCTTCTGGAGCGTGCTGGGGACTATTTTCAGGTGCTGCGTAATATCATTGCGCCTGCTGCACCCGGAATGAGAGTATAGTTCCTAGCCATATCGGCCGAGAAAATCGCAACTTTTCCGTCGGTCTTTGTACACGATGTAACTACAGAAGAGTCCAGTTTTAAATAGGAAAAATATAGAAACTCTTTGGTCTTTTTTGAGCGAGATGCTAACGGTCTAATCAGATTCAATGATCTATGCTAAGCTACAGCTAAAAGTGCTACCGCCAGACCCGGAGATCGGCTGAATGGATTCGAAAACGGTAAAACTCAACTGTTTAACTCTAGGTGAGTTGGAAAATGAGCCTATTTTCAAAAATAGTGGAGTGTTCCTTTAAAGCCTGTTGACTTGTCAGTTGAGTTGAAAGTGACCCTGTAACTCAGCTGGTCGAGTACTGCATTACAAACGTCACAGGTTTAATTCTCAAACAAAACACACATATGAATAACCTGAAAGCACTGTTAGTCCCTGCAGATAAAACTTTCTGCCAAATGCGTAAGTGCTTGATCCACCCTCGTCTAAAATTGCAGACTTTCTGATGGTTAATTGGGGGTCAAATATGTCCTGAATTCTTCAGACACATGAGATGCCTTAATCCGTATGATGCCACGTGTGTCAGACACACAGAGTTCTCACACCTTCTTTGACAACTGAATTGTTTAGAAAAGGTCAGACATTGTCATTCCGACACAATGAGGAAGCATTCCAACCTATAAACAGACACACGTCTATAATAAATAGATCTATTTTAAGAATTCAGAAACATTTCATTGTGTGCTCCTTTGTCATCTTCATGCTCTTTAGCACTTTTATGCTAAAATAATATTTTATATTGAATATCATGAAACCTGTTGAGATGTCTGTCATCTTAAAAATAAAAAATATATAAATAAATAAATAAATAAGAAATTATATTTTGCACATTTAAGGACATTTAAGAAAATTCTATTTTGCAAATTTATATTTATATCATATTGTATTTATATTTTGCAAATTTATGCAAATTTAAGCTTCTCTTTTGGACCATTAAGACTTCTTTACATTTATTTTAACATTATCATGCATCAAAAAATGAATGGTATTAACTGATATTAATATATTAGAATGAGCTTAATTTTCTTTTGCGTGAAAAGGAGCATGTTTTTGTGAGATCCGACTTTATTCAACCCTAATCAAACTATATGCAACGCAATAAAATGAGTTTGAATGAAACTGAATGAAGAAGTAATTAAGGCACACTGTAAATACAAGTAGCTACTTTATGTGAAGGTGAAACAGTCCGCCCCCTGTCTTTAATGAGCGGCATTGCTGATAAATGACGTTCAACTGTCATGATAATCAGCATGTAGACACTTGGCGTGAAGAAACACTGTAATGAGAATTAAAAGCGAACAATGACCCACATCTCGCTAACAAACCAAGAACTCACTGTTCTGCCTGTCAAGTTGCATCTGCTGCCTTTGCAAAAACACAAGCTCAGTCAAACATGCTCATGAGAACTGCTCCCTTCTGTTACTGAGAATCTATACTCTACAGTCACACCAGATTAAACTCAGAGCGCCAGATGAGTCTGCATTAGTTCACACTGACTGGTGCAGCCGCAATGCTGTTTAGTATGGAAGCCCATTTCCACCACAGAATGAATGAATGAATGAAGCTAATTGTTACTTGTGAGTTTACATCTCGCAATTATGACTTATTTCCCTGAGTTCTGTGCTCCCAGCTGACCAAAATAGCCTATGTTCTAAGTATGTTTTGCTAATGTTCCTATTAGGTTGTGAAAACGTTACTTCGGAATGTTCTCTGACCATTCAAAACGTCCAGTTTTTAAAATGTTTTTGGTTATGGGAACGTTCAAGGAAACATTCCATTTTAGAATTTTGCAAACCTTACTGGGACGTTGCTTTTGAATGTTCTCGGAACATTCTGAAACATGTAGGCTAGTAACATTAAAAAAAACGTTACATTACCGTCCAACTAAAAGGCTTCAAGGAAATAGAAACATTCCAACAATGTATAAATATGTTTTTGTGCTAACGTTTTGATAATTTTATTAAAGACCTACGGAGCCCCGCACATGGCATGCAGGAAAAAAATAGTAGGCTACATCGTGCGCACGATTTACTATTTCATTCCCTCGATTTATAAATTGTGCGCACGATTTACTAATTCATTCCCTCGATTTGCTAAATCGTGCACACGATTTATAAATCGAGAGAACGAATTAGTAAATTGTGCGCATGATTTAGCAAATCGAGAGAACGAAATAGTAATCGTGTACACGTTTTAGTACATCAAGGGAATGAATTAGGAAATCGTGCGTACGATTTATTTATTTTTTCTTGCATGTCATGTGCGGGGCTCCGTAAAGACCAGATAACACTGAACAAATGTTCTACTGGAAGAACCTTTGTTCATAACTTTGAGAGAGCCGTTGAAGCCTGTTGTCAGAACGTTCTGAGAACGTTCCTTGTTATCTGAGCTGGGTTTACATCTCGCTCTCGCAAATGCTTTTTTTACTTCCACGGAATAAGAAATAAATATAAGTTATTCACGACTTTCTATCCCACAGCTTTTATCTTGCAATTCTGACCTTTTTTTTTCTGTCTCGCAGTTATGAGATTATATCTCGCAGTTCTTTTGTTCTCAGAAGTGCGAGAAGCAAAGTCCGAATTCTGACATATAAATTTAGAATTGTGAGAAAAAAGACAGAATTACAAGAGATTTATTTCTTCTGTGGAGGAAACGCGTGCTTCCATAGTTTAGTGATAACACAATTGTTGCATGATTAAACTCAGATACTTGAAAGAGCACAATGTTACAGTCACCGCATGCCGAGCTACATTGCTTCACACCACTGAAACCATAAGTCATACAGCTCGACACTCACACCCACGAGTATATTCACTCTCATACCTTGAGCGTTAATTTTAGTAAGGTGACGCAAAGCCCGTAAAACCCTTCCTAAAGTAAACATGGCAGGCCTGAGGTTTCACCCGGAGCAGACATTCCCCACAGACCACAGAGGGTGAGACATGAAGGTGCTGCCATCTGATTGGACAGAATAAGATCATTCATATCATGAAGCTAATGACAGGTACACGGGGGAATTAGTCCATATGAGGCCACAAAAGCTTGCACAAGGAATCCTCATAAAAGTTCACTGCATTTCATGGTGCAGTGCATCTCAAGTGACACGCTTGCTAACCAACTAGCCGTCTGCTGCAAGTTCAGAAAAAACTGTATGTCTGGACTAGCTACAACATAAACAAATTTGTGGGAAAAAATGTGAGATATAAACTCAGAACTCTAGATAAAAGTTTGCAGTTCTGAATTTTTTCAGAATTGTGAACATTTATCTAGAATTCTGAGTTTATATCTCACATTTTTTGAGATATAAACGCTAAAATTCCTCTCAATTCTGGCATTTTCTTCTTAGAATTCTGTGTTTACATCGCGCAATTTTAACTTTTTTTTCTCTCAGTTCTGAGATTACAACCCTGCAATTCTGCCCCCCCAGACTTTTCTTCTCTGAAGTGTAAGTTTTCCTGAGAAAGTTCTAGACTAAACTACACTGTGGGTGCTTGACCGAAAAAAAAATTTCTAATTGTGAACATTTATCTAGAATTCTGAGTTTATATCTCACATTTTTTGAGATATAAACGCTAAAATTCCTCTCAATTCTGGCATTTTCTTCTTAGAATTCTGTGTTTACATCGCGCAATTTTAACTTTTTTTTCTCTCAGTTCTGAGATTACATCCCTGCAATTCTGCCCCCCCAACTACACTGTGGGTGCTTGACCGAAAACATTTTTTCTCTCTCTCATCTAAGATAAGGCTTGGGAAATCTCATGCTGTTGCGTGTTACGGCTGTAATCAGTAGCTATGTGGGAAACGAGAGCACAGTGAAAAAAAAAAAAAACACATAAATTAGGTGATGCAAGTTTAATGAAAAATGCATTTGCCAAACTCTTAGTTTTATGTTCAGTTTAATTTATTGCCTCATAATCACATCAAGAATGTTACTGTAAAATTATGCCCCTATTTCAAGTTGTGTTGAAAATTCCTCGGAACACACCAAATACTATACTACCTATTCAGGCACAGTGAGTATAGCTCGAGTCACTGATGTGATCCTACACTGAAAAAAAAAATGATGTAGGATTTACTTTGAAACAATTTTCACTCAGAAATTGCTAGTAAATTTTACAAATTATTACAAAGTAAAAACAAGTAACAAATTAAATCCTTATTCACAACTGTTAATAAACTAATTCAGGGCCGCTGCTGGCCAAATGGGTGCCCTAAGCAGAATTGTATTGTTGTGCCCCCTCCCCAAAATATTATGGAAGTTTAAAAAAACACACCTACTACACTCTAAAAAATGCTGGGTTAAAAAGGGACAAACCCAGCTATTGGGTTGTTTTGACCCAGCGGTTGGGTTCAAAACAACCCAATCGCTAGGTTTGTCCCTTTTTAACCCAGCATTTTTTAGAGTGTATAGGGGTCAAAATAGAACTTTAATAAAATATAAAAGTAAATAACTAAATTATAATTAAATTGTATTATTTACAAATTACAATTAGCAAGACAGTCGCCTATGGCTATGATTTTATTAATACAGTTGTCTGTTGATTTTATAGTCTCAAGCATTCAGAAATGGCACAAAAGAAAATTAAGCAGTTTTACTTCGATAAAGCCAAGGATTCGTTTTTGTAAGGGTTGTGATGTCCACGTGTTTTTGTTCAAGAAATTATAGAGGCTATAGCATTTCTATCGCAAAAAGGTGGCCAACAATTAAAGAATAAGTGGATATTTGAATTAAATGTTTGGTCAATATTAAACAAGGATTTGATCTTCCTGTAAGTGTTAAAACAGCCATTTGGCGCCCTGTGCAATAATATGTAATGTACATAAATTGTTTATTTTGTATTACATTATGTATTTTAACAGTGTTATACAATGAAACCATAGGATTATTATTAATTAACCAATCATTATTGCCTCATTGTTTTTATATAATGCATTTCATGGCATTTTAAAGGTTGTTGATCGCTAGGTCTGTTTTTATTACCACAAAAATATTATCTGAATACTTCGTAAATTATTATTTGAAGCGATTTGAAGTATCGAAACCATGGTTAATGTGTGGTTACCATTGCTACAAGAACCATGTTTTGTTTTTTTTGTGTGTGTTTTTTTTCGTAGTAAAATTATGGTTAATATTCGTAAGGAAACATGGAAACTCTGAGAGAATATTAAGGCAGATGCGGCGGTGATATTATTACCGACATTAAAACACGTAATTAACTTCAACATCCAAAAAAGTTTCACAGGATTATAAACGTACCGAAAAGTGATGCACGGGCTTCATCAGCTTTTTTTCTTTTTCTTATCTCGGCGCCGGGCTACTGATGTCTTTTCCCGGGCATAGTTTCCATCAGTTATGATCATTTGCAGTCAGCCGCAAACATGAGGTGAGAGCGAGCGTGGCGCGGATGCGAGAATGGCACGTCACCGTGTGCTTCCCCTTACGAAAAAGAAGTTTATTCAAGTGTGCTATTAGTATACTTCTTTTAAACTAAAAAATAGGAAAGTATACTTTTAGTCTACTTTTTATGTACTTCTCAGAAATGGGCTTTATGCACTTCGGGAGTTGGTGCCCTACGCAAACTGCGTACTCTGCATATAGGGAGCGGCGGTACTGTATATATATATATATATATATATATATATATATATATATATACATATATATACATACATTATATAACATATATACTCAACATAAACTCATTATATAGGCAAATTCACACATGAAAAATAATAAAATATAAATACAGGGAAGTTTTTTTTTTAATCAATCAATCAATCAATAAGTAAGTAGGCTAAGTAAGTAAGTAGGCAAAAACCATAGGATCACATTGAGTAAGATTTTAATTACTTTTATTTATTTTTGTATTTACTTATAAGTAAATACAAAAATAAATAAAATTAATTAAAATCTAACTCAATGTGATCCTATGATTTTTGGTTTTAAAATGAAAAAATAATTTGACAAACGTATCTTTTTACTTTTATATAACCTTTGTTATTTTCTACTGAGCTGTCTGAAGTCAAGCAGACTTGGCTATTGACATTTGTTGAGCTCATATATTAATGTAAAACGTTGGAATTTTTGGCTAAAACCATGTATTTTCCGTCTCGCCCGAAGGTGTGGCTTTTCTTATGGGCGTCTCTTAAAAGCAAAATATATATAAACCTCACGCTGAAGTTAGAGAAGTCACTTTTGAGAAGCAGAGACACAGAGCAACTAACGAATACTGGAACTGACCTGAACTAGCAATGTACACCAGATCAGACAGCCTGGTCTTCTCGCTACCGACAAACACTTTCTTCCAGCCGCAGTCGCAGTTTGATTTCAGACCGATGATGCCGCGCAACACCGAGCCGGAGATCTTCACCTTCGAGCGGATCCCGGAGCCGCAGCAGCCGGCGTTCCCTCCCCGCGGAGCCGCGGTGCGCCCGCGCAAGAGGAACACCCGCGTCATGTACCCCTCCAAAGTGCGCAAATATCTGCCCCCGGCCGAGAAGAGCCCCGCCAAGCGCTGGCTGCTCGTCCTGTGCCTGGTGGTCTTCATGCAGATCTACACGGAGGAGGGATCCGTCGAGACGGATGTTCTCCCCTTCCAGCCTGCTGAGGAGCAAGCCAGACAAATGATGGGCAGCTGTCCTGAGGACTTCAGCCTGATGTCTCATCAGCAGCTCCGGTCTAGCAGCGAGGAGAAGAAGGAGATCTCTTGGCTTCTGAACACTACATGCCCGAGCTCAAGCTGGGAGGAGGACATCAACACTCTCTACCAGCAGAGCAGGAGGAATGGATACGTGGTGGCCCTTCTCTACCCAGTGTACCATAGACTTGGCACCGAGAACTGAATGAACTCAGAATCAAGTTTGTGGGCTAATCAAGTTCACTGAACCTTCTTGTAGAAGAAAAACAGGCTCCCAAGTCGTGCATGGAGAACGTGATGAGTGGAGGACGAAGTGATGGAAAACACAAGCTGAGGGAGACATCCAATGGACTTGAATGGCGAAGAAACTTCATAATGGAATGAAACTTGAACGGCTCATTTAGATAATGTAGAAAATGTTTCACTTGAAGTGTAGCCTCACAAATAGACCTGTTGTACGTCTAAACTCATGAGGGTGTCTCAATGACCATTTGTGTTGCTGAACGCAGAAATACTTGAATCTCACATTGAAGATTGTTATGTTACGTGAAGAAATATTTGTTGTAGCTATTTATTTAAGGTTATTTATTTATCGTTATTTGCTTATTTATTTCCTATTGTCTTGTGAAAATAAACTGACATTTGCATCTACAATTCTTATTTACTTTTTCATTGTCTTCTTGTAATATTATTTGAATGAGCTGTGGTCTCACAAACTTGGTTCAAAATACTGTGATTTCTCAGTGCCACATCTAAAAGTACAATACTCAAACCAGAAATATATATAATTTATTATTTCATGTGTTGTGCATGCATGAACACTTATGCTGATATGGCTCTTTAAAAAATGTGTTTGTGGATTTGATTGAAATATTAGAACAGAAATGCTTTGCTAATTGCTTTTTTGATAGAGTTTAAGAGATAATCATCATAATATTAACACTAGTAATAATGATTATGAGCATTATAAAGGTGAAAATGTGTGAGGTGCAATAATGTTCACATAATGAATAAAGTTGCAATGATCATAATAATGTTTTGTGTCATTCTTCACTTTCATTACATGGCTGTATTCAGAAAACACACAGCAAAATGTTTTGCCATGCAGGTCACTTTAAAATGTGGCGAAATCTAAAAAATACCAGTTCTAATTATTATTTCATTTGACTGAATCACTCTGGCTTCTTTCGGTTACACTAATGAATGTTATTTTAAAAGATCATGCCTAAATAACTCATTGAAGTAACAACTGGATATGTTACTTTTTATAGAGTGTATCATTAACCAAACCTCACTGACACATTCTTAAAAAACTACATAATGAGTGAGTTTTAAGGGAAAATACAGTGCTTTGTCAGTCTAATGCATCATACCTTAATTTGGAGATGGATATTAGAAAGAAGAAAAAATTAGGGGAATGACCAGATCGTCAAAAGTCACTGAAAATAAGGTCAACAGATTATAGATGACACATTGTTTCATCTGCTATTCTCCATAATCAATCTTTACTGCTTAGAAAAAATATCTGTATTGTGAGTTTTAAGATAAATAATAAACAGTAATGTGGTAAACTGTAAAAATCAAAAAGTGGTATCTGTGGTTGCCAGAACATATTGTATTGGTTTAGTCATCACAGGATATAATTGAAAAGGCTGTGTGAGTCCCAGAGATATTTAACATAATATTAACACCTGTAATGAATATTATGAGCAATATAAAGATGAAAATGTGTGAGGTAAAAAGGTACAATGGAAATATTATATATATATATATATGTGTGTGTGTGTGTGTGTGTGTGTGTGTGTGTGT
>NW_015639530.1:31529-40449 GCF_001515625.1 Sinocyclocheilus rhinocerous | reverse complement strand
GTGTGTTTGTGTGTGTGTGTGTGTGTGTGTGTGTGTGTGTGTGTGTGTGTGTGTGTGTGTGTAATTTAATTTAAATCTATAGGCTATGACCTTCTCACCATAGTGTATTGTAAATTAATCTTTTTACATTTTACATTTCCCTATTAAAATGTATATCCTACCTTTTATATTTTTGTTAACATGTATTTAATGTAATCTAATAATATAATATGGTATTAGTCTGAGAGAATCTACAAAATAAGTTCTCTGCTTTTTGCATTTACGTTTGCCTTTCAAACACTCTTAACAAATTTGCAATATAGTGCATGTACTGTACTTTGCCTGCAATATTACACTTTCACATTGTTTCAAAGTTGCTTGATAAGGTCTTTGCATGCTTTAAAAACGAAATTGTGTTTTTGGTAGGATTGTTTAAAACGGTTTTCTTACACATCCTGTTGCTTTCACTATTAGAATGACTATTGATGTCAATTCTCAGAAATCTCCTCTAACGTGTTATTAGACAAACAAACACATATACAGACTCTCATCTGTCATATTTGTGTTTACAAGTGTATGACCCTGGCAGAAATTGTGGCCAGCAGCCCACAAGGAAGCCTCGTGGGAGATTCCCC
This sequence comes from Sinocyclocheilus rhinocerous, assembly GCF_001515625.1. Taxonomy (NCBI): domain Eukaryota; kingdom Metazoa; phylum Chordata; class Actinopteri; order Cypriniformes; family Cyprinidae; genus Sinocyclocheilus; species Sinocyclocheilus rhinocerous. The sequence goes on along the minus strand of NW_015639530.1, from coordinate 39,835 downwards.
GATGCACTTCCTCTCCATAAAAAAACCATTTACTTTCCACAGCCACAAATTTAAATAGATGATATGGTTTACATTTGAACTCCCCCGAACCAAACACACACTCTCCCCGTGCACGCAAACCTCTTGGCTTTCCTTGTTTTGTCCTTTCATCCCTGCCGTCTCTCTCTGTATGTGTCTGTGAGCTGGCATTCCAGAGCTGTGAGTCAAATAAATGAATCCCGCCTACTGCCCTGAAACCCGAGAGCTACAACATGAAAAAGATACCGTGGTAAGAAAAGAAGAGAAAAGGAGAATTCCTCCCATGGCCAAGGTGTGTCCGGCCTGTTGGGACTTGATCAAAGACCGACTGTACAAAAAGTCCAAACCGTACCTTGACACGTACCTGTATGCTCACACAGAAACACTGCAGAAAGGCCAGAAGTGATCTTCTAGCTCTAGATGACTCTATTAGAATAACCTGCACGTGTTTGGCCTCAACTCTGTGCCAAAGTGTTATTTCCGGTTAGTCCGATCAGACCTTAGCATGACCTTGAGAGAGACCTTGGAGCTCATGAACAAAATCTGGCAACATGCAATATAAATCATGTTCCTGAATGTGAATGTTTAAGCATTTTTAGCTAAATGCAATCTCATAAATCTCATGTGCAAAAGTTCATCCTTTTTTGATGAGAACGCTATAATCATATTAAATGTTTGTCACAATCAGTGATATTTTTGCAGACTTTTAAGTCAAAATGGTTTATCATGTTCAGTACACTCTTAAAAATAAAGGTTCTTTATTGACATCTATGATTGCATGAAGAACCTCTTTCCATTCCACAAAAGGTTCTTTATAGCGTAAAAAGTTTATTTAGATTTTAAATATGTTCTTCAGGTTCTTTTAAGAATTGTTCACTAAAAGGTTATTTGGAGAACCAAAAATGTTTCTTCCGTGGCACCTCTGCAAAACTTTTTGAACCTTAATTTTTAAAAGTGTACTGCACTTCGTTTTCACTAGATATTTTGCTTAAGAAGCACAGTTTTAGTCAGATATTCTCTGAATATGAACAGAGGAATTGGTTAGTTCACTTAAAAAATTTATCATTCACACTCGTGTATCCATTATTTCACAGTGAATAATTCTCTCAGACAGCTTTATCTCAGATAAGGGGCTTGCGCACCGTGTAGTTCTAGGAACTTAGTACTAGGAACTTGACAACATAAATATTTTAACATGGCGTTTCGTATGCATTTGGCCAATCAGCATACACATATGTCACTGGTAGTTCCTATAGAACTGTTCCTGGAACTAAACCCATTCCTAGTTCCTGTGGTGCGAACACGGCAAAAAGCGGGTACTTCCACCAATAGTTCGAGGCAGTGTTGGGTAGTAACTAGTTACATGTAACGGAATTACGTAATTAAATTACAAACTAAATGTAGTTGTAATCAGTTACAGTTACTGAGAAAAAATGTGTAATTAAATTACAGTTACTAATAAAAATGTTAACGATTACAAAGGTTACATCTAAATATTTTAACACACATACAGATTTGATTGATTTCTTTCCAAAACTGCATTGACTGCTCTAAAATTTTAGGACATTTAGGAGTTTAGGACTCAGAATAGGACACATGCTTATTTGATAACTGTTTTATTTCCTATTTGGGTTTGTGTATATGCTTTATTTTTAAATTAACTGTTTTTTTTTCCCCAAGGCATTGTTAAATGCCGGTGTTTCGCTATGCAAAGATTTGATTTCAAAGACAGTATCATAGCTATTAAACTATTTCTTGTTATTATTTTAAATCTGTATTTAACCTCAGAACCATCTCAAAGTAAAAAGAGGTGCTAAAGTCTGATTTTGTGGTGGCTGTGCTTTAAAATTAAATTATCTTCGTAATTCTAGTGAAGAAGGATTTTGAAAGTCTTACAGTAATCATTGTTAAGTAGCCTACTACTGTAAGGTTAACCCTGCCTGCTTTAAATGTTTGAAAATGATTAACAGTTGAAAACATTTTTTTTTAGAAATTTAGAAAAGTAATAGAAAAAAGTAATCGGTTACATTACTTTATTAAAAGTCATTGAAATAGTTACACTACTTATTGCATTTTAAATGGGATAACTTGTTATCTGTAACCTATTACATTTCCAAAGTAACCTTCCCAACCCTGTACAACACATGAGCATGTCATGACATATGTCTTGGAGAGAGGTGAGTCTTTGCTACATACCCGGTGTTCTCTGGCAGGGATGTGCTAATGGTGGCGTGATGATTCTTAGATTTCATGGGGGGCGTTCCAGAGGCGTTCGAAGACTGGGAGGAGACCGACTCATTACTGCTCACTGATGTCTCATCATTAACCAGGGCTGGACTCTCAGAGGATGGAGAGACTGTCAGAGCAAGGGAGCAAGCAGCAAAAGACAGAAAGAATGGTAAGGAAAACAAATAATGTACAAAAGACAAAAATGTAGAAAAGACAACATGACAATGAAAAAATACATATATTGAGAGAGAGAGAGAGAGAGAGTTCAGAACCATTCTTGACATCAATTAAGACTATTAATGAATATGTTACGTGAACACTCCATAGTTATGAGCTTGGTAAGTAGAAATGAGAAATGAGCTTGGCATGTCAGTGTGTGCATGTGTTCTTGTGTTCGGTTGTATGTATGTGGTCTGGTAAAACTAAAAACTCCATGTTTAAAAAAACTGAAGATTCAAATTAGATGGTAGTTTAATCAAAATATTTAGAAAATTATATGAACATTTTCTAAGAAATGTATTATGATCCAACTAGTAAAATATGTTTAAAGTTTTTTTTTTTTCCCTCATATTGGTCCTCATATTAGTTTTTCCATTCAAGTGTTTTAAACAAGCTTTTCAAGGGAAAAACAATCTTGAGTGTAAGGATTCATATTGCACCTTCTTTAAAAACAAATCTTGAGGTGATATTTTGATCCTTTTCTCATCCTTTCTCATTCTTCATGCCTTTGTAGAAATAAATTGACATGTTTTATTTCTGAAACTGACAGATCGTTATTGGTTTTAACACTCCTGTGTAGCCAACCAATGTGACTGCTGCCATTTACATTTGAAACCAAAAACTACTTGCATAAGTCACTGTTCTATCCTGTTCTGTCCTATATCCTAGTATTTTGCCAATATAAATTGTATAAATTATAGTATTTGGCATTAAGGGCGGCCATACTTTTCACCCAAAGTTTCACATATCCTGCACAAAACTCAAATGCACAGAGGTCCTTTAAACCTGAAAATGCTGATTTCATGAATCCATTATAAAGGCACAAATGTACAGTTTTCCACCTTAGTGTGTTTATGTTGGCAGTGGCCACATCCCCTTTCTATAGTAACATCCCAAAGTAGAGAGATCTCTACTAAACAAATAACCAGTGTTTACAATCTTGTGTGGAAAAGTGTGGTTAGTCTGACTCTGAAAACTGCAGCACTTTCAAACCCCACACACTTCTTGGAAAGCTTTGCAACAATGTGCTAATTCACTTTGTGAAAAAAGTTAATACTAATTTGAGTACACATGCACAGCTGCAGAGTAAAAAAAGTAAAAAAAAAACAACAACTCATAACTGTTTAACTGAAAAGTGAAACTTGAGATATGGTCTGCTTTGTTCTGTACAAAAAATAAAAATCATTTGTTCGAAACCAAAGGATAATCCTGCATTGATCCCAGTCTGAAATCATTCCTGTTGGGTGGTGTATCAAACCCAAATAGAAAATTTAACACTGGGAGACACATTTCTAAGCAGTCCAGGGTCACTAAGGCATCAGTTATCCACCTAAATATGGACTGGCAAACTACATCCTATAGCCCAGAGTGACAATGGGTAATCAGCATGTTTCAGCAGAACATCACATCTGATTGCTCAGTGTGCAGTAGTCTTACAGTCATGAACCCTCACTGAGACAAAAGGTCAAACTCCACACGGGAATAAACTGCAAAAGGACTGCATAAGTACTGTACAAATGGTGATTTTACCACTAGGATTATCCAACTGAACATTTACATCTATGAATTGCTGCACGTCTTTAAAGTGGTAGCTTAACAGTTTATATATTATATATTGTATCTTCAGGCTCAGACGGAATCTGCAGACTTTTTTTCCAGTATTTTCTGTAATTTTGGTGCAATACATATGAGAGTCTGTGTGGGTCTGCTTATCTTTATTTTTCCCTATATTATGCAGATGCAGGCTCTATATTATGTATTTGATAGCAGACATATGTGACAACTATAATTCCTTGTGGTGTTTTGCTTCACCTTACTGTGCTTAAAGCCGATTAGTCTCTCGTACCTGTTTGAATATCCAGCACCTGCGGGTTGTATACAGCCAGCGGGCGATTCTGTCGGCTGAGCCTCTTGGACTGTCTGGTTGGTGCAAAGAGGTGTGCAGTTGCTAAGGATGGAGAGCTGCTCGGAGCATGCCCGAATATCTAAAAGAACAAAAAGTTAGTGGGATTTGCTGGCTAGACTGCGTTGTGTGTGTAAAAATCTAAGTAAACAGTCTGTTTAGAGCCGATGCCTGCGGAGAAATGATGATTATGTATGCGAGTGCAAATGTGTGGTGGTAAAAACAAATAAAGATTCTGGATGTGCTCAAGACCTGTATCTTAAAGGAACAGTCAATCCACGCTCAAGCATTTCAAAACCTGTAGGACCTTCTGTCTTACATGAATCACAAAATAAGATATTTATAGTAGAATGTTAAAACTGCTATTTTCTATATAGTAAATGATGATTATAATTGTTAAACAAGACTTTTAATCCAAGATTTTCAGGGAATAAGGATTTAATTTCACTCTGTTCCTCACTCAAAAGTAATGAAGCACCAAACTGAGCTTCTTTTCCTCCCAAAACACCAAAATGTTAAACTTAATTAAACCAAAATTTATTAAATAAATAAATACAATTTTCCATTTAGCTGAAAACCAAAACTGAAAATAAAGTTTATTAATTTTGGACAATTGTTTATGCTGTTCAGGGTGTCGTGTTCTCAGGTGATAAATTAGACCAGTCGTATATTCTTTGGCAACAAGCCTCTTGATTTTTTTAAGATGAACAAACTTTATATATAGTTACTTCAGCATTATTCTTGGTCACAGTAAAGTTGGTCACTTTTACTGACGAAAAAGATACTGACCCGATCAAAACTCATCATTGGAGAAGTTCTAATTAAATGTCATTGTTTTGATCAATTTCAGCCCACCAAAACGTTCTGCCATTTTGGGCAGAATATTTTCAGTTGACAAAATTTTGGTGCATCGCTATTCAAAAGAATTCATTTTACTTTTGACTCTTCTGACTCTTCTGTAGTTACATCGTGTACTAAGACCGACAGAAAATGAAAAGTTGTGATTTTTATGGCTAGGTAATATAATTGAAATAGTTATTATATTTATTTAATAACTATTTCATAGTTAAATAAATAAAAATAAATAAAATGTAATATTTATTACATTTTAAATAGGGTAACTTGTAATCTGTAACTTATTACATTTCCAAAGTAACCTTCCCAACACTGGTTCTAGGAAATATGAAAAGGTTAATCTGGTGTGAAAGCCCCATAAGGTGCTTACGCACCGCATAGTTCTAGGAACTTAGTTTTAGAAACTACAAATATCAATAACCGGTGAATAGAGAACGCTGTGATCGGAGCTGTTTTTGTTGTGTGTTGTGGGTTTCGTGATAACGGAGATGGAATGTAAATGAAATTTTCACGATTGAAAGAGCATGAAAATCTGACTAAATCGCCTGTGACAACTTGCAATGTTACATATCATCGAGGCTGGGAAAAGAACACAACGCTGCAGACAACAGGTAGCTAAATGCCGTTATCGCTGTTTTCCATGTTCGTGGAGTAAATATTTTTACATGGCTTTTTAAACATGCTGGGTAGCCGGTGTTTCGTGTGCGTTTGGCCAATCAGTGTACACTTACGTCACTGGTAGTTCCTATAAAACTGTTTTAGACCCTTCTCTGAAGTAGGAGCTAATTTAATTGGCTTAATTAACAGAATTTAAAAGTTTAAAAGTTTTTTTTTTTCTGCGGTGCGAACATGCCAAAAAAGGGGGAACTTCTGCTAATAGTTCTAGGAATTATGAAAAGGTTCTTCCGGTGTGAAAGCCTTGCTGCTAGTGACTGCTGGTTTGGTTCCCAGGGAACCCTTGAAAGCTATTTAAGTTGCTTTGCATAAAAGTGTGTACTAAATGCGTAAATGTAAGTATACATTTTTAAAACACACACACACACATTTCATGCACGCAGCTTGACATACCTTTACAGAACCTGTAGCTGGCATAGTTAAATAAATAATGAAAGCAGTATACAGTATCAGTCAGAAGTTTGGAATAACATGACCGAATATACTGTATATCACAGTTTCTGTTACATTGATAATTATAAAATCAGCAAATCAGCATATCAGAATGATTTCTGAAGGATCATGTGGCACTGAAGACTGGAGTAATGATGCTGAAAATTCAACTGTGCATCACAGGAATATATTATATTTTAAAATAAATAAAATGAATAATATTTCACAATATTACGTTTTTTACAGTATTTGTGATTAAATAAATGCATCCTCCTTTTAAAAACATGAATCTTACTGATCGCAAACTTTTGAAGCTTTTTGACTATTATTTCTTAGCAATCATATTGCTCAGCATCAGCAGTATTCTGTTGCATGTCCTGAAATCACTGCTGTGTGAACTGTGCTGTTAATGCATCATTTGGTGTTTTTTTACATGCATGTACTTGTGCTGTTTTCAAAGGCATGTGTGGCATTATTGAAATGACCCTGAGGTCTGAAGATGGCTAATTAAGGAGAAGAATGAGAATATTGCTTCATGCTGATGGAATGGTCAAAATGCAGAGTAATGTTACTGTAATTCTGGAGTAACACGTGTGAACTGATATAACACACACATCAGGTTTTATGAATGTAACTGTTGTACTAGAAATGTAAAGAATGAGAAAACTTAAGGAAATTATAAGGTTTAAAAAGGAAGTTGATAGGAATCTGAGTAAACTGTGAGCTGAATGAGTGAAATCATTCCGGATGAATGAGAATGAATGTAGAATGGGGTGAGTCCCAAAATTGCATATAAATAAGTCATTTAAATCAGTTTAGGCAAAGGAGCACACAGGAAGGAAACTGATGTAATCATGATTTTTCAGAGCTATGCTGTGTTGCATAAGGTTTCATAATTCTTTGTGTCATCGTTTTTTACAGTTGTAAAACCACTGAGACTAAAGGTAAAACCACAACCTGAGTTTCAGGTGTACCATAAAGACTGAAAGGTGTGTGTGAGAATTTCTGTCATGTTTTCATTCACCACTGTCTCTCTTTCTCTCCCACACACACACACACACACACACACACACTGAAGTGAAACATTTCCAAAGAAGTAATTTTTTTAATTTGCAATGAAAAACTGCAGATTGACATTCCATGTGTGACACTTCATATTTGAAGGTTTTCTTAGTATTTTTCTTACCAGTTATGTACATTAGGGATTTATGTTACATCTTCCGTTGTTAAAGTAATGTTTTATTGCATTATTTTAGTGTCATTATAATTGATAATGATTCATGTTATCATGTTAAACCTGATCCACTAACATTCTCTATTCTATTTCTTTTCTATCTACTTGTTTTCTTTTATTTATTATATATATACAAAATAATCTTGACCCTCTAACACTAGCAGTCTCTATTTTATTTATATTCAAACTACGTATTCTTTTTTATTATACAAAAATTGACCCATTAACACTAGTGTTCTCTAGGCTTTTTCCATTCTATCTACTTGTTTTCTTTTTATTCATTATAAAAAATTAATAATAATAACTTGACCCTCTAACACTAGCTCTCTCTATTCTATTTCTATTCTATCTACTTGTTTTCTTTTATTTGTTATAAAAAACATGACCCTCTAACACTAGCACTCCCTATTCTATTTCTATCTACTTGTTAGTAAAAAAAACTTGACCCTCTAACACTAGTGTTTTCTATTCTTTTTCCATTCTATCGTGTTTTCTTTTTATTCATTATGAAAAATAATAATAACTTGACCCTCTAACACTAGCAGCTCTATTCTATTTCTATTCTATATACTTGTTTTCTTTTTTTATCATAAAAAACTTGACCCTCTAACATTAGTGTTCTCTATTCTTTTTCTATTATATCTACTTGTTTTCTATTTATTTATTTAAAAAACTGAACCTCGAACACTAACACTCTCTATTCTGTTTCTTTTCTATCTACTTGTTTTCTTTTATTTATTA
>NW_015639530.1:28780-30105 GCF_001515625.1 Sinocyclocheilus rhinocerous | reverse complement strand
AAATAATAATAATAACTTGGCCCTCTAGTATTAGCAGCTCTATTCTATTTCTATTCTATATACTTGTTTTATTTTTTTATTATAAAAAACTTGACCCTCTAACATTAGTGTTCTCTGTTCTTTTTCAATTCGATCTACGTTTTCTTTTTATTCGTTATAAAAAATTCATAATAATAACTTGACCCTCTAACACTAGCTCTCTCTATTCTATTTCTATTATATCTACTTGTTTTCTTTTATTTGTTATAAAAAAGCATGACCCTCTAACACTAGCACTCCTTATTCTATTTCTATTATATCTACTTGTTTTCTATTTATTTATTAAAAAAACTGACCCTCTAACACCAGCAGTCTCTATTCTATTTCAATTCTATCTACTTGTTTTCTTTTTATTCATTACAGAAAATTTTATAATAATAATAGCTTGACCATCTAACACTAACTCTCTCTATTCTATTTCTATTCTATCTACTTTTTTCTTCTTTTTATTTATTTAAAAAAAAACTAGTGTTTTCTATTCTTTTTCCATTCTATCGTGTTTTCTTTTTATTCATTATGAAAAATAATAATAACTTGACCCTCTAACACTAGCTCTCTCTATTCTATTTCTATTCTATCTACCTGTTTTCTTTTTATTCATTATAAAAAATAATAATAGCTTGACCCTCTAACACTAGCTCTCTCTATTCTATTTCTATTCTATCTACCTGTTTTCTTTTTATTCATTATAAAAAATAATAATAGCTTGACCCTCTAACACTAGCTCTCTCTATTCTATTTCTATTCTATCTACTTGTTTTCTTTTATTTGTTATAAAAAAAAACTTGACCCTCTAACACTAGCACTCCCTATTCTATTGCTATTATATCTACTTGTTTTCTATTTATTAATTAAAAAACTGACCCTCTAACACTAGCAGTCTCTATTCCATTTCTATTCTATCTACTTGTTTTCTTTTTTATGATAAAAACTTGACCCTCTAACACTAGTGTTCTCTTTATCTATTATATCGTGTTTTCTTTTTATTCATTATGAAAAATAATAATAATAACTTGACCCTCTAGTATTAGCAGCTCTATTCTATTTCTATTCTATATACTTGTTTTATTTTTTTATTATAAAAAACTTGACCCTCTAACATTAGTGTTCTCTGTTCTTTTTCAATTCGATCTACGTTTTCTTTTTATTCGTTATAAAAAATTCATAATAATAACTTGACCCTCTAACACTAGCTCTCTCTATTCTATTTCTATTATATCTACTTGTTTTCTTTTATTTGTTATAAAAAAGCATGACCCTCTAACACTAGCACTCCCTATTCTATT
>NW_015639530.1:24655-28306 GCF_001515625.1 Sinocyclocheilus rhinocerous | reverse complement strand
ATTTCTATTCTATCTACTTGTTTTCTTTTTTATGATAAAAACTTGACCCTCTAACACTAGTGTTCTCTTTATCTATTATATCGTGTTTTCTTTTTATTCATTATGAAAAATAATAATAATAACTTGACCCTCTAGTATTAGCAGCTCTATTCTATTTCTATTCTATATACTTGTTTTATTTTTTTATTATAAAAAACTTGACCCTCTAACACTAGTGTTCTCTATTCTTTTTCCATTCGATCTACATGTTTTCTTTTTATTCATTATAAAAAATTCATAATAATAACTTGACCCTCTAACACTAGCTCTCTCTATTCTATTTCTATTATATCTACTTGTTTTCTTTTATTTGTTATAAAAAAGCATGACCCTCTAACACTAGCACTCCCTATTCTATTTCTATTATATCTACTTGTTTTCTATTTATTTATTTAAAAAACTGACCCTCTAACACCAGCAGTCTCTATTCTATTTCAATTCTATCTACTTGTTTTCTTTTTATTCATTACAGAAAAATTTATAATAATAATAACTTGACCCTCTAACACTAGCTCTCTCTATTCTATTTCTATTCTATCTACCTGTTTTCTTTTTATTCATTATAAAAAATAATAATAGCTTGACCCTCTAACACTAGCTCTCTCTATTCTATTTCAATTCTATCTACTTGTTTTCTTCTTATTCATTACAGAAAATTTTATAATAATAATAGCTTGACCATCTAACACTAACTCTCTCTATTCTATTTCTATTCTATCTACTTTTTTCTTCTTTTTATTTATTTAAAAAAAAACTAGTGTTTTCTATTCTTTTTCCATTCTATCGTGTTTTCTTTTTATTCATTATGAAAAATAATAATAACTTGACCCTCTAACACTAGCAGCTCTATTCTATTTCTATTCTATCTACTTGTTTTCTTTTTTATCATAAAAAACTTGACCCTTTAACACTAGTGTTCTCTATTCTTTTTCCATTCTATCTACTTGTTTTCTTTTTTATCATAAAAAACTTGACCCTCTAACACTAGCAGCTCTATTCTATTTCTATTCTATCTACTTGTTTTCTTTTTTATCATAAAAAACTTGACCCTCTAACACTAGCAGCTCTATTCTATTTCTATTCTATCTACTTTTTTCTTCTTTTTATTTATTAAAAAAAAAAAAAACTTTGCTATGTTTACTATGTTAGACTGTCCAGGACTTGTCACAGCAGCACTTACATATTGTTGCTCTTTTGTTGGTTTGATTGCTTCTACTGTCCTCATTTGTAAGTCACTTTGGTTAAAAGCATCTGCTAAATGGTTAAATGTAAATGTTGTCATGATGATGTTGAGTATTTACTTTTTTTTTTCATTAATTGTTTTGGGTTCCAAAATTGTTTTACTGTTTAGCTTATAATAACAAGTGCTATTTAATACCAGTTACTATTAAGATCATTTAGCCCATTTAATGTGACAACATGCCCAGCAATTGGGTTGTTTTCCTGGTCAATAATGTTTAAAATGTTTAACAGCTTTCTGTGATCAAATCTTAGGGTATATGTACCCTATGCAAACATTTACTTTAAAAATCACCTTTCCAAATGCAAAAGCCCTTCATTTCATAGAAAAACTCACAAATCATTTTATATAGTGAATCAATTGAAATGTTTCAGAAAAGTGAAGAATCCCTGCGCAACCCTCAATGTGTTTTCCAAACTCTCCCTCCAAGATCAACTCTCGGTATTTCCTGTGTTGTCACAGCTCTGCCCGAGTGTTCACTTCCTCTGCCTCTCTCTCCTTCACGCTGGCCAGCAGAGGAGAGGAAATCATGTTACATCACTCCAGCGTTGTTTAAGAGAGGCCTTTCCCAAACGCTTCATCACTTTCACATGTCACAGTAACGGTTATCCAGCCAAGACCGGTTTGCTTTGAGGATGAAGAGGTCAGGATGCCACAGTGACAAAGCACTTCCTGTCAGTTGCGATGTTTTTAAGTGTGATTTCGCCGGTCGTGCTGTGAAAACCTGACATCTCAATGAATGTCTGTGAGCACTAATTCAGTCTACAGCATATGCATACAACAAACTTTTTGTTTTGTATCATTCTGTTATTTTTACCATAATGACCAGCTGACTTTATCATATAAATATGAAACATGCAACACTTATATTCCATATTATCTGATCAATTGACTGAACCATTAGAACTGTTATTTATGTGGAAATGAAATCAAATAAATTAAATAAGGTTATTCAAACCTAAATATTAAATGAATTAAATTGGTGTTTTATAAGTGTGTGAAAACACTGTGAAAACATGACAACTCGATGAATGTCTGGACATTTATGTTCAGTTTTTTTGGGGTGTGAGCACTATAATTCAGTTTACAACATATGCATACAACATGTTGTCTTGTATCATAAAGTTTTGTTTGGTTGGTTTTGCTTTTTTTTTGGCATAATGACCCGCTGACTTTGTTGTCTTTTAAATATGAAACATGCAACACTTATATTTCATATATTCCATGTTATCTGACTTAACCATTAGAACTGTTATTTATGTGGAAACTGATTTTAAAAATAAATGAGGTTGTTCTACCTAAATAATACTGTATTAATGCATGAAAAACTAATACGTTTTAATAATAATAATAATAATAATAATAATAATCCTAATAATAGTGTTTATTTTGTTTATTTACAAAGTTATTTCCCCCCTTTTTTCTTTTTTGATTTTCGGATCAAATACGACCCAAACATTTTTTTTAATGAGATTCACCCGCAGAGTCCTTCACACCTTGACTTCCATGAAAACAGAAATGTGCACATTAAATTTAAGATAAGTCCATGGATTTTAAATGTCATTGCAGCACAATGCAGAAGGCCTCCAGTCTGTTTTTATACCTGGCGACCCCGTGGCCCTCGAGATCCTTCAACTCCGGGTAAGCCTTCGTTTCCCTGTTCCAAGAATGAATGGGAATTGTGAGATTTCCAACTAAACACAGCAACAAATGTTTTAGAGACAATAACAAACCAGAGTGGGGGAGCAAAAATACCTTCACGCCCTGATAGCCCACAATCCCCTCGTATCCCCGTTCTCCTGCTGCACCCTGGGGAGCGAATGAGTCATTCATATTCCCAATAACACAATCCATCTCACATATATTTTATCGAAGCAAAGTGTTTTCCAACAGAACTTACAACTTCCCCCTGCTGGCCAGTTTCACCCCTCTCTCCAGGTGACCCTCGCACTCCCTTTGATACGATGGTTATTATTATTATTATTATTATTAATAATAATAATAATAATAATGGTTATTGTTGTTGTTATTATTACTAGTATTATTGTTTTTATTATTATTATTGTTATCATCATTATTATTATTATAGTCTTTACCAACTAGACAATTTTGACTTTACATCCCATATCATAATTAAAATGATATATTTTAATTTTTAAATAAACATACGTATATTAAAGTCATTGTCTGTCTAAATTGCATTTATGGTATATTTTTGAAAACATTAATAGATCCATACAATTAAATATCATCAATCCACAAGTAATCATTTCAAAATGAGTCCTTTTCATGTAAATATGATCTACAGAGTTTTTGACTGCTGAACAATAAAAAAGTAACAAAGTAGAATAACCCAGAACCTGATCTACACA
>NW_015639530.1:14094-21511 GCF_001515625.1 Sinocyclocheilus rhinocerous | reverse complement strand
GAATCCCTGCGCAACCCTCAATGTGTTTTCCAAACTCTCCCTCCAAGATCAACTCTCGGTATTTCCTGTGTTGTCACAGCTCTGCCCGAGTGTTCACTTCCTCTGCCTCTCTCTCCTTCACGCTGGCCAGCAGAGGAGAGGAAATCATGTTACATCACTCCAGCGTTGTTTAAGAGAGGCCTTTCCCAAACGCTTCATCACTTTCACATGTCACAGTAACGGTTATCCAGCCAAGACCGGTTTGCTTTGAGGATGAAGAGGTCAGGATGCCACAGTGACAAAGCACTTCCTGTCAGTTGCGATGTTTTTAAGTGTGATTTCGCCGGTCGTGCTGTGAAAACCTGACATCTCAATGAATGTCTGTGAGCACTAATTCAGTCTACAGCATATGCATACAACAAACTTTTTGTTTTGTATCATTCTGTTATTTTTACCATAATGACCAGCTGACTTTATCATATAAATATGAAACATGCAACACTTATATTCCATATTATCTGATCAATTGACTGAACCATTAGAACTGTTATTTATGTGGAAATGAAATCAAATAAATTAAATAAGGTTATTCAAACCTAAATATTAAATGAATTAAATTGGTGTTTTATAAGTGTGTGAAAACACTGTGAAAACATGACAACTCGATGAATGTCTGGACATTTATGTTCAGTTTTTTTGGGGTGTGAGCACTATAATTCAGTTTACAACATATGCATACAACATGTTGTCTTGTATCATAAAGTTTTGTTTGGTTGGTTTTGCTTTTTTTTTGGCATAATGACCCGCTGACTTTGTTGTCTTTTAAATATGAAACATGCAACACTTATATTTCATATATTCCATGTTATCTGACTTAACCATTAGAACTGTTATTTATGTGGAAACTGATTTTAAAAATAAATGAGGTTGTTCTACCTAAATAATACTGTATTAATGGATGAAAATACTATAATAAACTGCAGTGCTTTACAACTATAGGACAGGAAGAGCTAAATAAACTTATCACTGCATCTAAACCAACAACATGCCTGTTAGATCCTGTACCCACTAAATTACTGAAAGAGTTGTTACCTGTAGCAGAAGAACCGCTTCTCAATATTATTAACTCGTCGTTGTCTTTAGGTCACGTCCCAAAACCACTCAAGCTGGCGGTTATTAAGCCTCTTAATAAGAAACCACAACTAGATCCTAGTGAACTAGCAGATTACAGACCCATTTCAAATCTTCCATGTATGTCTAAAATTTTAGAAAAAGTTGTGTCTGCACAATTGCGCTCCTTCCTGCAAAAAAAATGATCTCTATGAAGAATTGTCAGGTTTCAGGCCCCACCATAGCACAGAAACTGCACTTGTTAAAATTACAAATGACTTGCTTCTTGCGTCAGACCAAGGCTGTATCTCATTGCTAGTTTTACTTGATCTTAGTGCTGCGTTCGACACTATAGATCATGACATACTCATAGATCGATTACAAAACTATACAGGTATTCAAGGGCAGGCTTTAAGATGGTTTAGATCCTACCTGTCCGATCGCTACCACTTTGTTCATTTAAATGGGGAGTCATCTCAATTATCACCAGTAAAATATGGAGTGCCACAAGGATCTGTCCTAGGTCCTCTGCTATTTTCGATATACATGTTGCCCCTTGGTAATATTATTAGAAAATACGGGATTAGCTTCCACTGTTATGCAGATGATACTCAACTATATATCTCAACAAGACCAGATGAAACTTCTAAATTATCTAAGCTAACAGAATGTGTTAAAAATGTAAAAGATTGGATGACCAATAATTTTCTCCTATTAAACTCGGATAAGACAGAGATATTACTTATTGGACCAAAAGACAGTACACAGAATCTCGTGGATTACAATTTGCAACTAGACGGATGTACAGTTACTTCCTCTACAGTCAAAAATCTGGGTGTTATATTAGATAGCAACTTGTCTTTTGAAAATCATATTTCCCATGTTACAAAAACAGCATTCTTCCATCTTAGAAACATTGCCAAACTACGAAATATGTTACCTGTTTCTGATGCAGAAAAGCTAGTTCATGCATTCATGACCTCTAGACTGGACTATTGTAATGCACTGCTAGGTGGTTGTCCTGCATCCTCAATAAACAAGCTACAGGTAGTCCAAAATGCAGCGGCTAGAGTCCTTACCAGGTCAAGAAAATATGATCATATTACCCCAATTTTACAGTCTCTGCACTGGCTACGAGAAAATCGCCTTTAAAGTTGTCCAAATGAAGTCCTTAGCAATGCATATTACTAATCACAAATTACGTTTTTATATAGTTACGGTAGGAAATTTACAAAATATCTTCATGGAACATGATCTTTACTTAATATCCTAATGCTTTTTGGCGTAACAGAAAAATCGATAATTTTGACCCATACTATGTATTGTTGGCTATTGCTACAAATATACTCGTACTACTTATGACTGGTTTTGTGGTCCAGGGTCACATTGAATAGAATAGAATAGAATAGAATAGAATAGAATAATCGAATAGAATAGAATAGAATGTTTAAATGCGTTTAAATAGAATATATTTATCTTATTTATTTATAAATAATATAAATGAAATAATATATTTCATATATAGGCTATATTTCTATCCTAAGCGTAGCTATTCCTAGAGTTGATCGGCGTTACATCCATTGCTCCCTTCTTCAAGCGGCCGGAAGAGGGATGTGATGTAAAAATCACATTGGACCGTTTTTTTTCTTCTTCTTCTCCTGCAGCAGATCTTCCGATGCATTGTTAACAGTGTTGAAGAACAGAAACTCTTGAACACAATGCCTCGGCATCTGTAAAGGCGCGTTGGCTTTCGGATGTGACTTCGGTGGGATAAACGATTGTCAGGATCCCGAAAACAGGTATTTAATCAGTTTGAAGCGAAAGTTTCTGAAGACAAATTGAAGTTGTTGATTTTTCGGAGCTCTTTGTTGCGATTGAGAAACACTCTTGCGTTCAGACAGATCAGATGTGTGCTGCTGTTGAACTCGAGGTGATTCACAGATGTTTGAAACTTTGTTTTGTCAACTTTGGATGCTTTGGAAGTTAAGTTTATTAACTTTTATTTACAGGCGATTGTTTGAATAAGTTTGAATACACTGACAATATCATTCACATAGCCTAGTGCTTTTTCGTTTGATGGGGTTATATCGATAGAATGGTTAAGTGTTTTGTGGCTGTTGTTTCACTTTATTGTCTTGAGGAGTTTGTTTCTGTCTGTTAAAGTTGCTGCTTTGTGATTTTATTTGTCTCATTGTCATCAGCTTTATAAATCAGGCCGCAGTTCGCATGTTCTACTTTTACCTACAAGAACTGATTACTGTTACCTTTACTACCGCTAATTTTTTTTTAATGTTTTATATTATGGATTCTGCGCGAATGGTGTCCGATTCAACGAATCGTTTTTTGAATCGGTTCACTAACCGGTCTGAACGATTCGTTCGCGAATCGGACTGAATCAATCCGAGCGTTTATCGAGTCAACAATTCTCATTCTCAGACGTCTGATTAAACTGGAGAACGTCTCAGGTTATGCATGTAACCATGGTTCCCTGAGAACAGGGAACGAGACCCTGCGTCCTCTAGAGGGCGCTAGGGGAACGCCTTCAGCGTGACCGGTGTCTGAAGCATGAAATGAAAAAACCACTCGCTCTGTTAAATCTAGATTAAAGACACATCTCTTTGGCCAAGCATTCAAATAATGCATCTCATAATCTTGTACTGCAGTTATATCTGATCAAATGCACATTATTATTCTTTAGTTTGGGTTAAACAAATAAATTTTGCTTGATTGGAAGTTACAGCAGCTACGCTAATTATGTCTCAACTAATACGTTTTAATAATAATAATAATAATAATAGTAATAATAAATAGTCTTGTTGACATTTGAGTCTTGTTGACACTTTCCAAGCAATCCTGTGTGCTTCCACAGACTGCCAGTAAGCCCTGTTGTGTCTTGCATCACCCCTGACTAAATGCAAAAATTCTGGAGACGTCTTTTCAGGAATGTGCCGAAACAGCTGCTGCCCCCAAGAGGCTTCACAGCTGTCAGAGAGACAGAAACATGAGTCTGTGCTGCCCTCTGATGCACGACATGAGCAACTACAGCGGGAGCTGCCTGGAATAAAAGAGTTTTAGTTATTTAAAATAAAAGAATAAATATTAATACTATAAAATTATAATAAAAATGAAATAAAATAATATAAAATTGAAATAAATAAATAAACGTAATGTTTGAGAAATCAGACATTTATGTGATTGGACTTTGGACTCAAAACACGCCCCAGTCTCGTCTATAGACCTTGTTTTACAGCAGGTTTTACTACAAGTTACTAGTGGACTAGTTACTGAAGGAGTATTGTTTGAACAGTTGTTGCATACACTAGAGTCCTTATAAAATTATGATTTGACATTGCTGACCTGAGGAGGGATACGAGACTTACAAAATGTTATTACTTGCCTATAAGGCCCTTAATGGTTTAGCTCCTGCGTACCTAACTAGTCTTCTACCACGCTACAATCCATCACGCTCCCTAAGGTCGCAAAACTCTGGACTTTTGGTAGTACCTATGATAGCAAAGTCCACTAAAGGAGGTAGAGCTTTTTCGCATTTGGCTCCCAAACTCTGGAATAGCCTTCCTGATAATGTTCGGGGTTCAGACACACTCTCTCTGTTAAATCTAGATTAAAGACACATCTCTTTGGCCAAGCATTCAAATAATGCATCTCATAATCTTGTACTGCAGTTATATCTGATCAAATGCACATTATTATTCTTTAGTTTGGGTTAAACAAATAAATTTTGCTTGATTGGAAGTTACAGCAGCTACGCTAATTATGTCTCAACTAATACGTTTTAATAATAATAATAATAATAATAGTAATAATAAATAGTCTTGTTGACATTTGAGTCTTGTTGACACTTTCCAAGCAATCCTGTGTGCTTCCACAGACTGCCAGTAAGCCCTGTTGTGTCTTGCATCACCCCTGACTAAATGCAAAAATTCTGGAGACGTCTTTTCAGGAATGTGCCGAAACAGCTGCTGCCCCCAAGAGGCTTCACAGCTGTCAGAGAGACAGAAACATGAGTCTGTGCTGCCCTCTGATGCACGACATGAGCAACTACAGCGGGAGCTTCCTGGAATAAAGGAGTTTTAGTTATTTAAAATAAAAGAATAAATATGAATGCTATAAAATTATAATAAAAATGAAATAAAATAATATAAAATTGAAATAAATAAATAAACGTAATGTTTGAGAAATCAGACATTTATGTGATTGGACTTTGGACTCAAAACACGCCCCAGTCTCGTCTATAGACCTTGTTTTACAGCAGGTTTTACTACAAGTTACTAGTGGACTAGTTACTGAAGGAGTATTGTTTGAACAGTTGTTGCATACACTAGAGTCCTTATAAAATTATGATTTGACATTGCTGACCTGAGGAGGGATACGAGACGATATACGTGCGTTCATGCAAATCTATGCATGCCATAAAAGTATTTGGCTATTTAACCTGCAGAGACTCAGCAGTACAGTTTTGTTCACTGTGCACACACACACACACACACTATATATATATATAGATATAGATATAGATATAGATATATAGATATAGATATACTATATATATGATAGAGCCTAATTCATGCCACAAATTTATGTTACTAGTTTATCTTTAAAGAGGACATCTTTGTCATCTTTGGCTTGTCAATTCATTCATTCCTAATATAATATAATATAATATAATATAATATAATATAATATAATATAATATAATATAATATAATATAATATAATATAATATAATATAATATAATATAATATAATATAATATAATATAATATAATATAATATAATATAATATAATATAATATAATATAATATAATATAATATAATATAATATAATATAATATAATATAATAATGGTTTAGCTCCTGCGTACCTAACTAGTCTTCTACCACGCTACAATCCATCACGCTCCCTAAGGTCGCAAAACTCTGGACTTTTGGTAGTACCTATGATAGCAAAGTCCACTAAAGGAGGTAGAGCTTTTTCGCATTTGGCTCCCAAACTCTGGAATAGCCTTCCTGATAATGTTCGGGGTTCAGACACACTCTCTCTGTTAAATCTAGATTAAAGACACATCTCTTTGGCCAAGCATTCAAATAATGCATCTCATAATCTTGTACTGCAGTTATATCTGATCAAATGCACATTATTATTCTTTAGTTTGGGTTAAACAAATAAATTTTGCTTGATTGGAAGTTACAGCAGCTACGCTAATTATGTCTCAACTAATACGTTTTAATAATAATAATAATAATAATAGTAATAATAAATAGTCTTGTTGACATTTGAGTCTTGTTGACACTTTCCAAGCAATCCTGTGTGCTTCCACAGACTGCCAGTAAGCCCTGTTGTGTCTTGCATCACCCCTGACTAAATGCAAAAATTCTGGAGACGTCTTTTCAGGAATGTGCCGAAACAGCTGCTGCCCCCAAGAGGCTTCACAGCTGTCAGAGAGACAGAAACATGAGTCTGTGCTGCCCTCTGATGCACGACATGAGCAACTACAGCGGGAGCTTCCTGGAATAAAGGAGTTTTAGTTATTTAAAATAAAAGAATAAATATGAATGCTATAAAATTATAATAAAAATGAAATAAAATAATATAAAATTGAAATAAATAAATAAACGTAATGTTTGAGAAATCAGACATTTATGTGATTGGACTTTGGACTCAAAACACGCCCCAGTCTCGTCTATAGACCTTGTTTTACAGCAGGTTTTACTACAAGTTACTAGTGGACTAGTTACTGAAGGAGTATTGTTTGAACAGTTGTTGCATACACTAGAGTCCTTATAAAATTATGATTTGACATTGCTGACCTGAGGAGGGATACGAGACGATATACGTGCGTTCATGCAAATCTATGCATGCCATAAAAGTATTTGGCTATTTAACCTGCAGAGACTCAGCAGTACAGTTTTGTTCACTGTGCACACACACACACACACACTATATATATATATAGATATAGATATAGATATAGATATATAGATATAGATATACTATATATATGATAGAGCCTAATTCATGCCACAAATTTATGTTACTAGTTTATCTTTAAAGAGGACATCTTTGTCATCTTTGGCTTGTCAATTCATTCATTCCTAATATAATATAATATAATATAATATAATATAATATAATAAAAGATAATATAATATAATATAATATAATATAATATAATATAATATAATATAATATAATATAATATAATATAATATAATATAATATAATATAATATAATATAATATAATATAATATAATATAATATAATATAATATAATATAATATAATATAATATAATATAATATAATATAA
>NW_015639530.1:13026-14051 GCF_001515625.1 Sinocyclocheilus rhinocerous | reverse complement strand
GCAGGTGCTCTTTTATACCCGCATTCGCTTTATTGTTTACGTCATAGGCTGCCGCCTGCCAATGTCAAGTTCATTGTCGTTTTTTCATTTCATGCTTCAGACACCGGTCACGCTGAAGGCGTTCCCCTAGCGCCCTCTAGAGGACGCAGCGTTGAGTTCCCTTTCGAAAGGGAACCGTCTATTTCGAATATGTTAATTCGGATCGTTGTGAATTGGACAACTCATTGAACTGAGAATCGAATCTTTCGGACATGTCCGTGATTCATAATTCCTAACTTCTGAGAGATTGAGTTTGAGTTTGATTTGAGTGTGCTATTTTACTGATGGGCTGAAAATTAGTAATACAATTTTACACCTTGCATACTAAGAATTGGTTTTAATAAATAGCTTTTTATCAAAACATTATGAAAATATGGAAAGTAGAGAAATTAATTTTAGTAGTCAGACCACGTGATGACTGATAGGTCATGTCGCATTCAGGCAAGAGACAACTATATAAGAATGAAGTTAGATTTCAACTGGAAGGTTGAAGAACTGTGTTCTCAGGACTAAGGCTTTTTTCAATGGGCCATTTGTTGTTTTCACATATAAGTTGTGATTTTATACAAGTTATCTTATTTTAAAAAATGGTTGCATGTTTTTACTTGTTATTTTTTTACAGCGGTTAATGCTTCATAAACTGTTTTGTCTTTTATAATTGCTTTACTGTTTAAACTGTGCAGAAAACCCTAAAATAGTGTTCCCATTGTGACAACTTTCTCTTTAAAGTGCTGTTGAACTAGCTCCAGTCTCCTCTATAGAAAAAAAAATTTAAAAACATGGACGTAGTGTCCGTGACGTCACCCGTAGGATTCTGAAGAGCAGTTTTGATGCTCAAAGTGGGCGGAGCCGGGCGGAGCCATCTTGGCAGCACACGTCACTCCCGGATAATCGAAAATGGGCAAAGAGGCGGGAGCTGGTTGCTGAAACCACGCCCACCTAGCTCGACGCCGGTGACAGCAGCGGCAATCCACCTGTCACTCAAG
>NW_015639530.1:12487-13016 GCF_001515625.1 Sinocyclocheilus rhinocerous | reverse complement strand
AAAAAAATTCACCCCCCTCACAGTTGTCATGAAAGGCAAAATTAGCTATATAGACTAAAATCGTTTTTTTTACCAGGCTGTAAATATACTTTTTTCTGCTGTAAAGTTGGACATTTTAACATAGGGAGTCTATGGGACTGACTTCCGTTTGGAGCAAGCCTCTAGCAGCCAGTCGATGAATTGCAGTTTTAGTCACTTCCGTGTTGGCTTCACGAGAGAGAGCGGAAGGTTGCCGCTTGGTTTGCACATACCTGTTCTGTCCTCTTTTAATTTCAGGTTTTCTGGGGTCAGTAAGAATATATAAAGAGTTAATTTGCAAAAAAACGATAAACGCCACTTTAAAAAAAGAGCTGATTGCCTTGCTTTATTCTCCACATATAGCACGATCTGAACCCTAAACATGTTTTGTCAAAAAAGCCGGTTTTGTCCACTTTCAAGGCATCGCGAGTTCACGTTTTACTGCAGAAGCCGACAAGCGCCATTGTTGTTTTTGAACAGAAGCTGATAAGTCCATTTTAACGAATCAGCG
>NW_015639530.1:7782-12477 GCF_001515625.1 Sinocyclocheilus rhinocerous | reverse complement strand
AGGATGGATAATTTCGACGAACTTGATGAACCTGTGATATCTTCTTCAGGGCGAAAAAGGAAAATAAAAGCTGAAATGTTTTCATGGAACCATGCAAAAGCAGCGCGTTACAACGGTGAGGGAAAAGCGTGTAGGTTGTTGTAACTTGCGTTACTGAGATTGTAACGAGTAATAATATTACCCAAATTTGATTAGTAATGCGTTATATTACTGCGTTACAGCAAAAAGTAATATACTACTGTAATATTATTACTTTTGTAATGCGTTACTCCCAACACTGTATATATATGTATACATATACTTTTTTTCCCGGATACATTCAGTTGGTGTAAACTGACAGTAAAGACGTATAATGTTACAAAATAGTTCCATTACAAATAAGTACTTTTAAGTTCTTTTGAACTTTCTATTCATAAAAGAAAAATTGTATTACACATAAAAATATTAAGCAACATTGATATTGCTGCTCATAATAAGAAATGTTTCTTGAGCAGCAAATCAGCATATTGAAATGATTTCTGAAGGATCATGTGACACTGACTAGAGTAATGATGCTGTGAAGTCAGCTTTGATATCACAGGAAGAAATAGCATTTTGACATATTCAAATAGAAAACCGTTATTTTAAATTGTAATAATATTTTACATTATTACTGTTTTTACTGTATTTATTTCATCAAATAAATTCAGCCTTGGTGAAATGTTAACTTTTGAATGGTAGTGTACATAGCACACTAACTAGTCTAAGTTACTCATTTACAAGCAGCAATAGCAGTAGTGATACAATGGAAAAACACTAGTCCTGTATTTAAAAAGTGTGTCACTTCACTCTTTCACATTTAAATGTGAGAAACTGTGCTGCTGATTCTTTGCTATCGTGATAAGTTACTTTCATATACCAAAAGAGCATCAATGCAAGGACAGCTATTCTTGCATTTATTTGATTGTATTTGATTGTATTATTTTATTTTTTATTATGCATTTGACAGACAATTTTATTCAAACAAATTGAGATTTCTGACTTTTAATTGCAGACTTGTATTTACTTTACAGACTTGTATTTATTTTATTTTATGCATTTGACAGACAGTTTTATCCAAAACAAATTACATTGCATTCATATTATACATTTATCAGTTCATACATTCAGAAACATATCAACAGGAAACTAACTATACAGTCTATATTTGCTTGCCATATTAGTTGTTGTTTTCTTCTTTCCTATAGGTTCTTTCCATGCTCAAAAAATAAAGAGATCTCAGCATGAACCCTTGAATAGATTAAAGGCTTTAAGTTTTCTTCAACTGGAGTTGTGGCCACAGTAAGTTTGTCCTTGAGGCAACAAAGCATTTGGTTTTGGATACATTGAGACTTCTCAATTGTTACTATCCTGTTTTATTCCCCCTGTGTGGTGTATTTGAAGTACACTTGAGGTCTATCTAACCTGACTAACTGGCTGTTGAATGAGATTATTTACAACATTAATTTCGGTTCTGGCTGTGGTTTTGTGCAGTCTCTCGCTCTATCTCTCTGGTGAGCTGCCAGCGACTCTCTCTTGGTTTTGCTCTGCACATTGTTTATTGTGTTGCATAATTTGAGATGTTTGGCAGTAAGACTCGGCAGAGGCCATTGAATGAACTGTACTACAGTTCCTTAACACCAGGATGTAGGAATGTGAGTGTGATGCATGCGTTTGTGTGCGTTACATGTTGTGCAGATGAGAGTGTACAGAACGGATTCACATTTCTCTCGGTCCTTTAATTCTAGCTCAGTTTGGCAAACATGTTCCTGCATGCTTGCAGAGGTTTGCATGTTTTGTCAGTATGCATGCATGTATGTGCTGGTTGTAAGAGTCTGGAATTTGGGTAGGTTGTGCGATGTGACTTTCTTTCATGAAACAGACTGTTCATTGTTTGTAGCACTTTGTAAATACAACATCCTTTTCAGTAAAGGTACAGCGTAAGCACAACATAATGCACTTTACAAAAATATGCTTAAAAGTTTGAAAATACTATTTCCGTCTTTTTACTTCTAAATTTCATATTTATTTCACTTACTGCTTTTTTTTGTTATTTGTGAAATATATTAGCAATTTCTTAATTTTGTCAGTGTAGTATGATTTACTGTATATACACTGAAATAAAAATTGGTGTAGAATTTACTTTGAAACTATTTTCTCTCAGACATTGTTAGTAAATTTCACAAATACTTACAAAGAAATGGCAAGTAACACATTGATTTGAAATTTTGAAGTAGAATGACTATAATATTTTACTGTAAAATGTACTCTAATAATGCAATCGATAAAGATATTTACAGCTTTGAAAAATTATAGTTTTTTCACTGTCAGCTTTAGCGTAACACTGTGTTGTAACTACGCATGACACGACATGCAATAAAAGGTATCTTTTCCATGTTAATCAGAGTTTTTGGCCTAACTAGCCGCGACGGTGACATGAAATTTCTATTTTAGAAACGGTTTCTATTTCCGCGACATCGGGACTGGAACAACAACATACAAACTATATGACAGTAGATAATCTCAGGTGATTATGTGCTTTATTCGAAGTTAAACGTGTCTAATGTGAGTTTGAATATTATATTGCGTGGCCTTATAGCCATACTGAAAGCAACAACAGATAGTTTAACTTAATTTATTAAAAATAAATTAAAGCAAAGATGTATGTTAAAACAATGCGAACCAACGAGCGTATTCCATAACAAAGATGGTATCAGTCACTCAGTATGTACATTTAATAATGTTAAAAAGGTTTAATATTTATGAATTAGAATTAGATTATAAACTTATCTATTTCGTTGCGAATGCAGAGCGTTTCCAGAGAGAGCCCGCCCACTCACGCTTCTGATTGGCTGTGATCTTTGATTGATTCTGTCGCATCGTGGTGTCGCGTCTAGTGTGGACACCCAAATTGCTAGTCGCTGGAATCTTGTCGCATCGTGTGTAGTTAGAACACAGTTTAAATCTCATATTAAAGCTCATGCTTAAGTAGTTCAGCAATGTAAACAGAGCAGCATGTCATATTGTTTGCTGCATTTTGGTTTTCACAAAGCCTGTAAAGAATGCGCTGGGTGGTTCTTTGCCTCCACGTTGTGCATTAAAATCATTTAATGCACAGCTTGCCATGCATTATCTCGCTTATACCATGGTCAGTGATAGGGATGCACCAAAATGAAAATTCTTGGCCGAAGCCGAAACCGAACAAAATGAAACACTAGGCCGAATACCGAACACGGTTTTTCAAGTTTTCCCCCATGTATTTTGACAATTTTTTTTCACCATTTCATAAATTAGATAGCCAAAATGTGCTTTTTACTGTTTTGTCTTGTTTTTCAAAGAAAAAATCAATTACAAAACAACAATTTAAAAATATTTAACACTAAACATTTTTTAACATTCTAGCAGACATTATACCAACAAAGCACAATTTAACTTAAAATTAATAAGTTACTAAAATAATATTTTTTGGCGATCAGACCCCCTTCTTGAATCAGGCATGTATTTTTTACTGTAAAATTAAAAGCAGCCTTGCTGAGCAGAAGAGACTTCAGCTCTTGAATCAAAATCAGACACAGAAATGAAGTAGTGTGGTAAGATCACATTTATTTGAATGAATTATAGCATTTATTTAATTTAATAATCAAGAGAGAGAGGTGACAGCTGTGTGTGTGTTGAATTCTGCTGCTTCTTCACTGTGTTTTGATTCAGAGATTGTGTACTCTTTCAGAAGATGTGTAATAGCACCTCCTACAGTTTAACAGTGAAATCACGGAAAGGCAGAAAATTCTGTCAATGAAGGGCAAAGAGTTAATTTACTTATATTATTAAACCTCAATAAATTAATGGATGTGTTTAGTAGTATATACATTTTTGATATAGTATTAAAATTGGCTTGGAGAATTGTGAAATTTCACTGATATTGGTATTGACTATCAAAGTTTTAGTATAGTAACAACTCAATAATAAATTATGTAAATTGTATGGTAATTATGCATCCTGGTAGTTTTGTCATACTTCCTTTAATTTATTCTGAATTTAAAGAAAATGGACTGTATTGCATGTTTTTTTTTTTAAAGATACTCCCTGTTAGCAAAAAGTCTGTTAGCGCTGTTGATGTTTTGTTGCTTTGCTGTGTTTCCCAGTCAGTCACATGAGGCCCCTTAGAAAGATGAGCAAGAAGGCTGGAATCCCGGCACTGGACAGGCCTTTACATGAGCCAAACATTACATAAACCATCTGCAACCTCCATCCTCCTCTTCCTTTAGTACGCACATTATATCTGCAGCCCCCTATCATGCAATAGCTGTAAAGTATCACACAATTTTCTTTGAAAAGGTTTCATTTGTCTGTTTGATCGTGTGCATGCATGTGTTTTTGTTCACCGTAAAAAGTGTATTATGTAATGGCCCATGGGGTATTCTCATCAACACACTGAGAACACGCTGTATGATAAACACGCGAACCAAGCAAAGCATGATCGTGTTTATGTGTAATGATCAAAAACTGTTTCTGATAATACACACTACCGTTCAAACGTTTAGAGGCGTGCAAGATTTTTAAAATGTTTTTGAAAGAAGTCTCTTATGCTCATCAAGACTACATTTATTTGATAAAAAATACAGTAAAAACAATAAAATTGTGAAATATTATCATTTCAAATAAGTGTTTTCCATTTCA
>NW_015639530.1:1728-7679 GCF_001515625.1 Sinocyclocheilus rhinocerous | reverse complement strand
ATAGCCAAAATGTGCTTTTTACTGTTTTGTCTTGTTTTTCAAAGAAAAAATCAATTACAAAACAACAATTTAAAAATATTTAACACTAAACATTTTTTTACATTCTAGCAGACATTATACCAAACAAAGCACAATTTAACTTAAAATTAATAAGTTACTAAAATAATATTTTTTGGCGATCAGACCCCCTTCTTGAATCAGGCATGTATTTTTTACTGTAAAATTAAAAGCAGCCTTGCTGAGCAGAAGAGACTTCAGCTCTTGAATCAAAATCAGACACAGAAATGAAGTAGTGTGGTAAGATCACATTTATTTGAATGAATTATAGCATTTATTTAATTTAATAATCAAGAGAGAGAGGTGACAGCTGTGTGTGTGTTGAATTCTGCTGCTTCTTCACTGTGTTTTGATTCAGAGATTGTGTACTCTTTCAGAAGATGTGTAATAGCACCTCCTACAGTTTAACAGTGAAATCACGGAAAGGCAGAAAATTCTGTCAATGAAGGGCAAAGAGTTAATTTACTTATATTATTAAACCTCAATAAATTAATGGATGTGTTTAGTAGTATATACATTTTTGATATAGTATTAAAATTGGCTTGGAGAATTGTGAAATTTCACTGATATTGGTATTGACTATCAAAGTTTTAGTATAGTAACAACTCAATAATAAATTATGTAAATTGTATGGTAATTATGCATCCTGGTAGTTTTGTCATACTTCCTTTAATTTATTCTGAATTTAAAGAAAATGGACTGTATTGCATGTTTTTTTTTTTAAAGATACTCCCTGTTAGCAAAAAGTCTGTTAGCGCTGTTGATGTTTTGTTGCTTTGCTGTGTTTCCCAGTCAGTCACATGAGGCCCCTTAGAAAGATGAGCAAGAAGGCTGGAATCCCGGCACTGGACAGGCCTTTACATGAGCCAAACATTACATAAACCATCTGCAACCTCCATCCTCCTCTTCCTTTAGTACGCACATTATATCTGCAGCCCCCTATCATGCAATAGCTGTAAAGTATCACACAATTTTCTTTGAAAAGTTTTCATTTGTCTGTTTGATCGTGTGCATGCATGTGTTTTTGTTCACCGTAAAAAGTGTATTATGTAATGGCCCAT
Source organism: Sinocyclocheilus rhinocerous (assembly GCF_001515625.1). Taxonomy (NCBI): domain Eukaryota; kingdom Metazoa; phylum Chordata; class Actinopteri; order Cypriniformes; family Cyprinidae; genus Sinocyclocheilus; species Sinocyclocheilus rhinocerous. Next base: position 6,561 of record NW_015639530.1, on the reverse strand, counting down.
GGGGTATTCTCATCAACACACTGAGAACACGCTGTATGATAAACACGCGAACCAAGCAAAGCATGATCGTGTTTATGTGTAATGATCAAAAACTGTTTCTGATAATACACACTACCGTTCAAACGTTTAGAGGCGTGCAAGATTTTTAAAATGTTTTTGAAAGAAGTCTCTTATGCTCATCAAGACTACATTTATTTGATAAAAAATACAGTAAAAACAATAAAATTGTGAAATATTATTATCATTTCAAATAAGTGTTTTCCATTTCAGTATATTTTAAAATTGTATTTATTCCTGTGATGCAAAGCTGAATTTTTAGCAGCCATTACACCAGTCTCCTCAGTGACAAATGATCATTCAAATCATTCTAATATGCTGATTTGATGCTCAAGAAGCATTTCTGATTATTGTCAATGTTTAAAACAGTTGTGCCGCTAAATTTTTTTGTAGAAACCGTAATACATTTTTTAATATTTTTTATACATCTTTGAAAAATAGAAGGCATTTATTTGAAAATTGAAATAGAAACCTTTGTTACATTATGTCTTTACTGTAATTTGTGGTTAATTTAATGCATCTTTGTTGAATAAAAGTATCAAAAACAGTATCTTACTGACACCAATTTTTTGAATGGTAGTGTATGTCATATAATATATACAAATTTTAAGCCAGATTTAATACAGTATATTATTAAATTACTGCTCTTTTGCAGTAATTTTTAAAAATCTTTGAGAGATTTTAAGTGAATTATTATATATATTTTTTTGGATTAAGTAAAATAAAAGTCAGTCACACTCTAGTTTGGGGACCAATTCTCAGTAATAACTAACTATTAACCACAACTTTTGCCACAATAAACTCCTAATTTGCTGCTTATTAATAGATATTTATATATATATATATATATTTGTTACGTTTAGTTATTGGGTAGGTTTAAGTGATCTAAAATATGGTCATGCAGAATAAGGCATTAATATGTGCTTTAAGTTCTAATAAACAGCCAGTATGCTAATAAGCAACTAGTTAATAGTAAGAATTGGTCCCTAAACTAAAGTGTTACCAAAAAGTTCATTCTCAAGTCTCTGTGATTATTCTGATTTCAAGATATAACTCTTAGAGTTTGACTGCTCAGATAAGTTACAACGCAAGCTAAATGATTTGAAGAATCATTCATGTCTGTAGCACAAATAATCGATATAATCAGCAATGATCTGTTGTCTGTGATGTTGTTTCATAACGGCCAAACTCACTGAACTTGTGATGGTTGTAAGTAATGGCCGCTGATGGTTTGTGTGTAATTGTCTCTGGGGTAATGGCTGGGGCGTGATGCACTCATGAAATCAGACACATTCCTGCGGTCTGAGGTTTGGGGAGCGAGAGAGACCCTCCACAGTAATCGCACTGCACTCAACACACTCTCAAACATGTCTGTCCTAACAACAACAATAACATTTATCTCAGTCTTTCCAGCGCTAATACGCACTGCTATCAGAGGGGCCCCGCGGCCCTCGGCTCTGGAGGAGAGCAGTGAAGTTTAGCACAGGCTTTTGACTGAAGCTTTGGCCGGCAGAACACTGATTTGTCATATGTTGTTTCTTGTCTGTGTTTGGTAAGAAAATGTCTTCTAGGAATATAAATATTGTCCATCACAGAACACCCTAACACCAGGTACATCCTGGAAATCACCTAGAACACCCAAAGGAATCGTCAGTGCTAGGATGCTTTGTGGGGTGTTGCTGTGGTGTTTAGCATGTTTGTGTTCAGTTGGTTTCAAAGTGGTTCCACCTTGGGAAAAATAGTTTCTGATAAATATTGTGATAGTGGTTTAGAGTGTGTGTGTTTTTAAGCTCCAGGTTTGCTGTGCTTGTTTGTTTGTTTGGGTTGCACATAGGGATGTAACGATTCACTCAACTCACGATTCGATTCAATTCACGATTTTGATTTCACGATTCGATTCGATTCACGGTTTTTTTTTTTTACAAAATGAGATTTAAGACAAATTATAAATTAAATGTGTCCTTTTATTATTGCTTGGACAAAATACTGTACGTTTCTTTGTGAAATTGAAATATAACACTATAATAACATATTATAATAACAATACTAATATAGCACTTGTAAATTATTGCTCTTTTGTTGGTTTTAATTGCTTCTATTGTCCTCATTTGTTAGTCGCTTTGGATAAAAGTGTTTGCTATGAACTTTAATATGTGTTATACAGAGGCAAGATGAAAAGAAAAAATACCATCGAAAGACAGTAAGTTCCCCTCAGACATACATTCATATAAACTCCTACCCCTAAATGAATCGCGATTTGTTTAGCATCTCAACCGATTTGAATCGTAACATATTTCAATCGATTTTCAACCGGCTCGCGGTTAATCGTTACATCCCTAGTTGCACAATTTGGCTAAAAATTGTGTGATTATATATATTAAAATGACTATAAAACAACAACAACAACATTTATTATTATTATTATTATTATATTATTCTTTATTTATTTTACAGTGAAATTGTTAAACAATAGTTTCATTTTTATTTAGTAGCAGTATAATAATAATAATAATAATAATACTTTATTATTACTATAACAACAACAACAACAACTATCGTTGGTAATAATAACAATAAATAATAACATTAACTAATACTACTAAATAAAATTGATCAATTATATTTAAGAAAAATATAACAATTAATATTAATAATTATTGTTGTTATTATTATTATTCTTGTTCTTGTTGTTCAAATAATAGTAACTGGGACAACAGCAACAACAGTACTAATTATTGTTGTTGTAATAGCCTAATACTAATTATTATTTCAATCACAATTACTATTATGAATACTACTACTAAATAAAAATATTAAACCATTATTCTGTTTCGATGTAAAAAAAAACAGAGCATTTAAAAAGAATGGGTCAAAATTTATTTAAAGGTCGAATTCTTGCTATTAACAAACCATTAACTATGACTTTTGCCTCAATGCTCTGGCATAGTTTGCATAGTTAGCATAGCAGTGATGCTAATATGACCTGTGGGTTCCCACAGGACTCAGAAAACCCAAAGGATTCTGCAGCATGAAAGCATCAGGGTGCCGATTTGTCTTACGTTTTTCAGTCGGTTCCCTTACAGAGTTTAAATATGTTTTATTCAACAGTAGAAATTATGTACCAGATAAAACACAAGCACACTTAAAATGCACAGAAAAAAAAAAATGTTATAACGCAAAACGTATAAAAAAATATATATACAGTACCATTCAAACATTTGGGGTTGGGAAGATTTTTAAATGTTTTTGAAAGAAGTCTCTTATTCTCACCAAGACTGCATTTATTTGATAAAAAATACAGTAAAAAGAGTAATATTGTGAAATAATATTACTATTTAGTATTTAAAATAACCATTTTCCATTTGAATATATTTTAAAATGTAATTTATTCCTGTGATGCAAAGCTGAATTTTCAGTCTTCAGTGTCACATGATCCTTCAGAAATCATTCTCATATGCTCAAGAAACATTATTATTATCATTTCAAAAAGTTTTTTTGTGTGTGGATTCTTTGATAAATGTATTTTTTTTAAATAGAAATCTTTTGTAACATTAGGGCTGCACGATAAATCGAAATGGAATCGAGATCGCGATTCGACAGAAGCTGCGATTGTCATGCGTATCTTTCAGTGAAGCACGGTTCTGTGATCAGCAGTAAATCTCCATCCAAAGGCCAGAGGGCGCTCTCGCGCTGAAACTCCAAATACGCCTCGCAGAAGAAACCCAGAAAATGCCTATGGCTGCAGCTGAATAAACAGAAGATTCAACTGCTTTCATTGATTCAACGTGACTAATAAACACACGACTACACCAATATACGGTTTATCTGAATTCTGGTGTAGTAAATGCTGCTCCATCTGAAAGCACGTGATGATGATTTACTGTTGATTACAGAACCGTCTTTTTTAACAAAATGCGCATGACAATCGCATTCGATTAATCGTGCAGCCCTATGTAACATTGTGTCTTTACTGTCACTTTTAACAAATTTAATGCATACATGCTGAATAAAATGATTCATTTCTTTAAAAAAGTCCCCAAACTTTTGAATAGTAGTGTATATCCCAAAAATTTTATTTATTTATTTTTTTACGTTTTTTGTTTAATGTTTACAGTGTGTGTTTATTTTTTATTGACAATATAAAAAGAGGACTTGATTGGGTGTTTTGACATGAATATGGAAATTAATTCAACCATTTCTCTGTTTCACATCTTTAAAATGTGTCTCCTGGTTTTTAGATTGATCTTGTTCTGAATCTGAACCTAGTTTTGGTCTACAGTAGGCTCTGATATTGTTCTGTTTTGATTCCTTTTCTGATCGTTACATGTTTATGTTGGCTGGAAATGAGTAGATGCTACAGTACAGCTATGTTTCTTTCTGTTCCTCAGAGATGTAGTCTGTAGTCTGGTCTGTCGGCAGACTCTGAGGTCTCACTATGCTGCTTTATCTGCTGCTGACCATCTCACTAACAAACGTCCATGGCCAGATAGACCCAGGTAAAGTTACATTACATGCAGTCCGACACAAACATATGCGTTCATACAGACAGCGGCAAAAACATTCACTTTCTCACCGTGTCCTCCTTCGACCTCCTCAGCTCACTGTCGTTATCCTCTCGGTATGGAGGACGGGAGGATCAAAAACGATGACATCACTGCCTCCAGCCAGTGGTACGAAACCACAGGCCCTCAGTATGCAAGGTAACATCAGGGTTATTTAAGTATCATATGATATATACTATTATAATTTTTGTTAATATTTTGAATTAGATTTTAT
>NW_015639530.1:0-1025 GCF_001515625.1 Sinocyclocheilus rhinocerous | reverse complement strand
CGAGAAGTGCAAAGCAGATCACAATTCTGAAAACAAAATAACAAATTACAAACGCAAATGCAAGTCTAAAAAACAAAATAACAATTCAGAAAGCACAACAACAATTCAGAAAACATTATAACAAGTCAGAAAACACAATGACAAATTCGAAAACAAAATAACAAGTCAGAAAACACAACGACAAATCAGACAAACCGGAAGAGGTAGGTATAGTTTGAGACAGCGCCATTGGTTTGGGATTACTCACCGCTGACTGGACGAGACATCTGTCAATCAACGTATACAGGGAAGAACCAGCTGAAGAACAGCAGAGTCGTGGTAGAAAGTTCGGAGATGGTATTAAAGTAGCTCGGTTTAAATGTATTGTATGAATTGCCCTTACTATGGAATAAAAAATACGGGGTGTCTATTTACATTGTTAAAAGTGGCTGTAAATCATCAGCTCCAGTGGAGCAGATGGATAAGCGCGTGACCTTGACTTTTTGACGCGATCGACCTGGGTTCGATCCCGCCTTTTGCCGAACTTTTTTTTCCTCCCTTTTCAAATCTCGTATTAGCAATGGATTCTATTTACACTAAGTGAAAATAGCAGTATTTTTAGCAATATGCTATTTAAACTAAGTGCAAATACCTATTTACACTATGTTAAAATAGCAGGATTTCTATGTATACTACTTGTTGCAAATAGTGGCAATTATCTGCACTTCAGTATTGTAGTATGCAATAATAACGTATTGAGTGTAAATTATAATTTTAATTATTAAATGGATGCCACCTTATTGGTACAATAAAGCCCTCCCTACCCCTACCCTAACCCTACCCGATACTTTATTTTCAACTTTTTGATTATTTCCTTAATTTTTATTGAAAATAAATGCCTTTACGATGTGATACGAGATTTGAAAAGGGAGAAAAAAAAAGTTCGGCAAAAGGTGGGAATCGAACCCGGGTCGATCGCGTCAAAACACCAACGACACGCGCTTATCCATCTGCGCCACTGGAGCTGATGTCTTACAGCCACTTTT
>NW_015639529.1:913-1034 GCF_001515625.1 Sinocyclocheilus rhinocerous | reverse complement strand
ACACTGTTCCAGAACAGTTCAACCAAAATATTCAGATGTGTGCAGTAGGGCTGAAAAACTAAATTCTGAATTTTGTACTTAAATATGATCAAAATTCGAATTATATTCGAATTTAAAATGC
>NW_015639529.1:0-578 GCF_001515625.1 Sinocyclocheilus rhinocerous | reverse complement strand
ATATATGTTTTTTGCAAAGTTAAACTTGCATTAATTTTACATGGCTTTCTAAACATGAGGCTCTTATGTGCGAGACGCGAGTGCAACAGTAATAGTTGTCCATCTAGAAAATGCGTGAAATATGCGTTCTGTGTGAACGGCTTGGTTTCGGTTTTGATGTAAACAAGATCTTCTCCGCATTGATGTTCTCTTTTTCCACTATATTTTTAATGAACAACGCATCAGCGCCGCATCTAATGGCTTCAACTGGATAGGCTAACAAAAACATTATAATGCAACGACACCTACATCGTCATTTCATCTCGTGCGCTGCTGGTAAGGCTGCCTCCTTAACGCACACCTAAAATTCGAATGCAACGTTTTTGCATTCGATAAGGCTGCCTGACGCACACCTAAAATTTACGCATCCGAATGTGGATTTTTATTTTAAATTCGCCGAATATTTCAAGATCAATTTATCTCATAACAGCAGATGTGTGCAGCGCATTTTATGGAGGACTGTTTCTTGATCCTGGGAGAGTAGCCTACAATGTGTCTGTGCACAAAGGCTGTTTCTATGAAGTGGGGCAGTTCCAACT
>NW_015639528.1:45696-46669 GCF_001515625.1 Sinocyclocheilus rhinocerous | reverse complement strand
GTTTTCTTAAATTGCAGCGCGTTGAGCTCTCTCGGCCACCGTACTCAAAGGATACAGGGTGATTATACTTTTAAGTATGCCACACCCTGCAAGCAAATAAACAAAAAGTGTATTTTTTCTATAATCACGAAAACTGTAACTTAAGTCAGTGACAGTCAGAAATTGGAAGTCCCTAAAGATATCCCCCATGGTCCATTCATTGGTACTTCGGTATGATCTATCTTGGACGCAGATTTGCGGAAACACCAGGCTACACTTTAATCTACTAGAAATAATGATTTCAGAAGAGATCAGAATTAGGCTTGTCGCAATAATCAATACATCGACTTATCGCGCAATATATGTACATGACCTCAATAATTTTTGGTGATGTAATATATCGCCATTTATATTTACTTAAAAATTAATGTCACCATGTTTTGTACATTCCACTTTCACCTGTGTCTTTTGCAGCTTCTCATACATTACGTGGTGTAGTCATGAGGTGCTAGTCCAAATAAAAAAAATGCTTCTACAAACAAAGTTTCATCTGCAGATATGATCTTGTTTAGGGATCTGTGCCTTTGTGCATACGGACATCTGACTGCTAAGTAGTGATTGTGTTTTTCAGCAATAGTGTGCACCCTTAACATACATAGAAAATAAGATCAGGGAAAAATATGTAGATGGAAAAATCTCCATACAAGTTTTTTGTGCATTTTTCTTTTTTTCTACTTGTTACTTTGCACTTTTTGTTAGAAAATGTTTATTTACTATTTATTCAGTTTTGTGGAGGTATTGTAGCAAATTAGCTCAAAAGGGAAATGTATATAAATAATTACAATTAATTATGATTAATTACAATTATTTATATCAGCTGCCAGTAGTAACTGTAGCAGAATTAAATTGCCATCAACCAATCTGTTCGTCCAGCGAACATTCAGTGTAAGTTCATATCAAAGAAATATTTCCGTGGCTACAGAAAATACTTTCC
>NW_015639528.1:37830-45677 GCF_001515625.1 Sinocyclocheilus rhinocerous | reverse complement strand
TTTATAACGGGGTCTACAGCTTATCCTAAACCTCTGTTTCGTTTAGTTAAATGTACGATTCTTGCATTGCCTTGGCCTGGAACGAGCATACGGATGCAGTCTCGAATGAAAGTCTTGATGATGGTTTGGAGGTTCGGTGGTGTAGGAGTCGCGATCACCTTCTTTCGGGTTTGAAGAGTGATGAACGCAAGAACAGTAATGGTATACACAATGTCCTGAGGAGATGTGTGTTCATTCACAGAACGGTTTTTCTATGAATTAATTAGAGAAGAGTTCATTTTTATGGGCATTGTGTGTCTTTCCTAAGGGTAAATTAACTGTGAGTTTCTCTGCCCGCATTCCTTTGGGCAATACAATGATATCAGCATTGGTTGCCATGGAAGCAGAGGCCTGTTCTGCCTTTCTGAGGTGTTAGATGCATTTCGGGGGAAGGGTCCATAGACCCTCATAGTTGGTTTGTTGACTGAGGGGTGTTGCAGAGTATTTGTTAAATATAACTAAAAAACAATTATTTCTGGGGCAATATATCGCACAACAAAGGTGGAGGGGGGGGATGGGGAGAAGGGGGTCGTAAATGAGCAAGGGTGTGGTGTTGTTTGCTCTCTCTGGAGATCTCTTCTCCAGATTAGTTTTATTGTTTTGTTGCATGACATCTGTTTGTGAGAGTTCCTGACGTTTTGGATTCGTGATTAAATAATTTCACTCCTTACAAAACATTAACGCATTTAAGGGTTAAAGAAACAGCAATACTGGAAACACACTGTTCCTGTCTCGATAGCTGTAATAATCCCTTCATCATGGTTTTACTGCAGGTAACACCCTGTCTGATTAACATGTGCCCCTTCAGCAACACCGATCCGCGGGGTCTCAGTCTGATCAGCAGATGCTCCTCCAGCAGCATTTGTCTGTATGGTCTCATTCTGATCAGTGGATGCCCCTCCAGCAGCACTCGTCTTCAGGGTATCAATCTGATCAGTGGATGCCCCTCCAGCAGCACTCGTCTTCAGGGTATCAATCTGATCAGTGGATGCCCCTCCAGCAGCACTCGTCTTCAGGGTATCAATCTGATCAGTGGATGCCCCTCCAGCAGCACTCGTCTTCAGGGTATCAATCTGATCAGTAGATGCCCCTCCAGCAGAACCTGTCAGTGTGTTTTTATTCTGATCAGTGGATGCCCCTCCAGCAGCACCCGTCTTCATGGTATCAGTCTGATCAAGGGATGTCCTATCAGCAACAAACATCTGTAGAGTCTCAGTCGGAATAAGGGGCGATGGTTCTCCACCATTCTCCTGAAAGAAAGAAAACAGATTCACAGAAGGTAAAACAAATGATTGTGGGGGGAAAATGATGATTCAGTTTTACAAAGACATTTTTTTCTCTCAGATGATTGCTGAATGTAAAGATCTTTGTTCTTCATTCTGAAATAATACAGCACGAGAGCACTGCTCTCTTAAAGAAGTAAAGTATTATTAGTGTTTCTATGTGATGATTTTTGAATGAAAACAAACAGCATAAATCTCAGAAGTTACATACCACCTAAGGCCCCAATATACTCATGGTTAAGTACTTTTCCTTATTCACAAGTTTGAAATATGTGACCAGCGATATATACAGTTTGCAAACATTCTGACGCCGCCTGCACTGCTGACATTGGCGTTTACATTAATATGCAAATATGTGCTGTGCACTTTCCTCTCAATAGCAAAATAAACACACAACAAAAATAACAGTGCTGAGAAAACAGCAGTTTAGAAAGCATCTTTTCATAGTGATGTGGATATGTTTGGACGGGCTGCAATTTGGCATTTATATAGCACTTTGTACAATAGAGCTTTAAAGCAAGCAGCTTTACACTATTGAACATGAAAAACAGTGTCAGTGTCGCTTTCAGTTCGACAGAATGACATCTTCGATTTCTATAAAGCAGCTCTCCAGAGTATTCATGTTTTAATTCACGGATGTCTGATCTTGAGGGACTGAACAGAATAAATTAACTGGAGAAGATTTCGATGTCGAAGAAGCCCCAGAGCCACACCCACCTATATCATAATCACCACAGACCAATGGTAGTTCAAAGCAAGCTGTTTCAAACTTCCAAAACAAACTCCAACGTAAGAACTCTAATCTAAACTCTAACTCTAAAAATAATAATAATAATAATAATAATAATAATAATAATAATAATAATAATAAAATCATATTGTTTTGGTCTAATTTGTTTTAAAATGACATGACAGACAGATTTTGTGTACATAGTGTCTTACCAGGTCAGGATCATTGTGCGGCATCATTTGTCCTGTTTGAACAAAACAACAACATTTTACTTTGGTCAATTAGAATAAATATACATACTTTAAAGGGGTCATATGATGCGATTTCAATTACACCAAATACACAAAATAATGATCTTTAAAAAAGCATCATATGACCCCTTTAACACATTTTTAAAGATTATCTTTAAGATTTTAAGAAATTTTTTTTTTTCACACAGTAAATCTCATTATTCCAGCATGTCAAATCAACTGTATGCAATACTTGCCATCTTGTCCTGCTGGTGTAGATCTCCTGCAGCAACAGTAAATCACACCAGCAGCTGCAACCAACAGAACAGCAGCAACAACAGCAGCAGCAACAGTAGTTGAATCTAGAACAGCTAAAGACAGACACTCATTAGAGATGGACCAATAAACAACTATGCCAAAACTTTTGACTGATATTTACTAGAAAGTTGTATGATGTTGATTTGTAAGGAACAGCAGCTTAAACAGCAACAGAAACAGCAGTGTTCACAGGAAAACTGACTAATATTATGACTTTTTTTTCTGTTAACAATAAACTTCAAAAGTTTAAAATCCATAACAAAGACTCAGTGTGTTGATTTTCATATTGATGTGCATGTAAAACATGATAGATTTTTATCTAAATTATAATGTAATATTGAGTCAAAACTCACTTCTTCAAACAGGCTACAATGAAAACAATTACTGGGACACTTTAAAAGTTTTCTAAAATGATTAAAGTGAAAAAGCACTGAATGACTAAAATGATACTCACCAGTGACAGTAACACTGAATGTCTTTACAATGCCAAATCTGCTGCTGTTTATCAGTAGTTTATAATCTCCAGTGTCTGTGGTTGTGATGTTCATGATGGTCAGAGATCCAGTCTGATTATCCAGCTTCAGTCGGTCTCTGAATCTCTCAGTACCTTTATTACACTGAACATCTGTACAGGTCTTATTGGGATCTCCAGTGATTTGAGCAATGCGAGTGTCATTGAAATACCATCTGATTCTCTCTTGTTGGTTTGTTTCAACACCAGTGGGTAGAGTGACTGATTCTCCCTCCATCACTGACACTTCAACTGTATCAACACCAAATGCACCTGAAGAATAAATTAATCACAATTTTTAATCAATTCCCCATTTCTTCCCAATGAATGCAGATTCTATAAAATAAAGCTGCTCTGTTCCTCTGCATTAATGGCAACACCATTAGGTGTGGTTGAGATGTCAAACACTTTGCCTTGATGAGAGTACTACAATAATACACAAATGAACCAGTTCAAAAGTTGACCTTGATTCTTAATACTGTGTCGCTACCAAGATCAAAATCTGTTGTTATATTTGTGATAATTGTTCATGAGGCTCTTGTTTGTCCTGAGCAGTTAAACATAGTATATGCATCTCCTGCATATTTGAACCCTTTCCAGTGACTGTATGATTTTGAGATCCATCTTCATACTGAAGACAACTGAAGGACTCACAGACAAATATTACACAAGGAAAAACATTCAGTATGCTCAAGAAAAAAATACAATAATAATAATAAAACAATAAACTAAGAGCCCTTTTGAATGCTATCCCAAATGTGTACAATACCTTTCTTCAGCAGACCACAAACATTATTAGAAAGAAATTTGACATCTGTAGATGCATTCCATGCAAATGGTGCTGCAATCTTTTGGAGGGTCCAAATGTCATGCATGCAACTTTTTATCAATTAATGTCTTATGTAGCAAAACAATAGGTTTGTCCATAAAGTAAATTGATAAATAAAGCATGAATTAAAAATAATTTTCCTGTCAGCACTCAATTTATCATGTAGTTGTGCGACACAAGTGTTCACTTGAGAAATATAAAGTGAAGCTTTAACTGTAATAGAAGAATAACAGTCACATGAAAGTTCTGAAATTTTGAGCAGTATAAAAGCAGAAGCAGGAGCACTAATTTCAAGTTGACATTGTTTTACTTAATGATTTTTTTTTCTTACCTAAATCAAAATAGTGAAACCCACTGACATCCTACAAAGCATGAATGTTTTATTTCTTCTGTTTACAAGCATTTAGATAATCGTTACAATATCTAGCTTGTCTGGACGTGTTTTACAGCAGTGCAATATTGCTCCATTCCGCTTCAACATCTGCTCTAATGTCTGTGCGCTCCTTCGCGAACATTTGCTGATGAGCAAACCCTGGTCACACTTTTCACTAGGTCACGCATTTCGGCACAACACCTCTGTTCTTACAATAGGCCTATATGCTACCTATCAGGATGCGATACTAGCAGTACTATATTCGACCATAACGGGTTGGTTTTGTTTCGCAGACCCAGACTGTGCTCCTGCTAGCTGATGGTAGGTGAGGTAAAGTTGGATTTATGTTGGACATTCGTTAGACATTCGCAGAGCAAATTAAAGGGGTCATATGATGTTGCTAAAAAGAACATTATTTTGAGTATTTGGTGTAATGAAATGTGTTTATGCGGTTTAAGGTTCAAAAAACACATTATTTTCCACATACCGTACATTATTGTTTCTCCTCTATGCCCCGCCTTTTTTGCCCTGCGATTTTTACAAAGCTCATCGGTCTGAAAAGCGAGGTGTGCTGTGATTGGTCAGCTATCCCGTGCGTTATGATTGGCCGAATACCTCAAACGTGTAATATAAAGTGAAGCTTTAACTGTAATAGAAGAATAACAGTCACATGAAAGTTCTGAAATTTTGAGCAGTATAAAAGCAGAAGCAGGAGCACTAATTTCAAGTTGACATTGTTTTACTTAATGATTTTTTTTTCTTACCTAAATCACAATAGTGAAACCCACTGACATCCTACAAAGCATGAATGTTTTATTTCTTCTGTTTACAAGCATTTAGATAATCGTTACAATATCTAGCTTGTCTGGACGTGTTTTACAGCAGTGCAATATTGCTCTATTCCGCTTCAGCGTCTGCTCTAATGTCTTGTAAGAACGAGCTGTTTTAGGTAGGCGTGGCTGACTCTTAACTTTTATAAAGAATATCTCTTTGGATTTGAGAACTTTCTCAATCTCTTTGAACTTTACAGATCTTCTTTATGCACCAAGAGCTTGTAACACTCCAAAGAGAAAGGAAATATAGAAATCGCATCATATGACCCCTTTAAGGGACTGTCTCAAAGGTGCATAAAAATAATAATAAAAAAGATATGCACTCCAAGATTTGAACACATGCAATTCATCATGCAAATAAAATGTAATGATGTGAATTAAGTGGGGAAACATGATTTTAAGCTGTAAATGGGATATTCACTATGAATTGTTACATTGTTATTACATTGTACTCCCACATTTTCTTTATGGCACCTGTAATATATTCAGTAATACTTTTAACACATCATGCACAACTTGGATTTTGGAGAAGTCCTTTTGTCTATTTTAATTATTATTATTATCATTATTTTATATACACTGATCACATCAGCAACTTAATCACTGATTGTTAGGTTTTAGTGTGTATCTAAACTTTTTATTATTGTTCTTGTCACACTGCAGTATTTGCTCCAGTATTATGGCAATATTATAATTTGAGGAATTTTAAAAAACTTGCTGGACAACAAGTTTTGAGCATATCAGTCAAACACACACAGACATCAAGAATCACTGTATGAATCTCATCAATGGTGACAATCAACAAAATGCTTCATGCTGCAGTGCAACTGGGTGCAGCAATCAAAACTCATCCATCCCAGCATGCACTGCAGAATTAATTTTAGTAGCTTATTTTGTCACCGTTGTTGAGGTTTGTATGATGAGTGTTGATGTCTAAGTGTGTCCAGACTGTAGCTGTTGCACAAAATATGCTGTTTAAGATAATCTCAGTGTCAATGCACTGGTAACTTTTCTATCACAGCTAAATTGGCTTAGTTAAAAGTAAAAAAAAAAAATATATATATATATAAAAGAGAGAGAGTTTGGTTCCAAAACGCGATAAAAGCCATAAAAAAAAACTGAGTTCCCGTTACATTTTTAATTTTACGCAAAATGCGATATCCGCTGTGTTATCCTGTCATGTTTTCTCCGTCTTTCCAAACCGCAACAAACGCCAGTCTCCCTTCTCTGCAGAACGCGATACATCCGCTCAACCAATCACAGCGCACCATTCCACGCATTGTAAACAGTAACTGACAAGGTACGCAATATCGTGTTCATAATTGCAGATGAATCGCCTTCGATTATGAACGCGATATTGCGTAGCTTGTCAGTGATCTACGGCTCTGTGTATTAAATGCCGCTCCATCTGAAAGCATGTGATGGAGATTTACTACTAATCACAGAACCGGCTTTACTGACGAGATGTGCATGATAATCGCATGCGATTTATCATGCAGCCGTAAAAAAAAATAATGATTTTGACAGCATTGAAGAACCTGTGGTGGTTTCTGCGGTGGGGAAGAAACGTAAGCTATCAATAAGATTAGTATTGACCAAGTTCAGAGGCTGTCATATGTGGATCAACTTACTTTGTTGTGTATTTTCAACAGTTTCAATATGAAAAATAACTTTTATATTGATTCAATGGATTTATTGCATTTTGGGAAAAATAATCAGTTTTTTAAATAAATCTTTGAAACTTCAAATCTGGATTTGAATTTTTAATGTTATTATCATGCATGGATTAATGCACAGGCTTGCCTAGGCTGCAACCTAGGGTCCCCACGTGTGCAGGGGCCCCGGATTGGCCAGACACATTTTTTTATTATTTTAAATTAACTTCAGTGCAAACACAAAAACACCCTCACTGGCCCATAAGAAACATTAAAGGAGGATTTGTTGCAGAGCGTCTGACAAAATTAATGTATTGTATTGTAGAATGCACGCTCAGTATCCAGGGCTCTAGAATCATTCTTCTCACTGGTCGCTCTTTTGTGACTGACTTTCTCAGTTGGTCGCACGAGCACATAATTTTGTCTCAATTTTTTTTGCTACAACGTGGGATTAATAAATGCATGCTGATGAACTTATCATAGTTTATAGTCAGGGATTGAAATTAACTTTTTCACTCACCAGCCAATTTGGCTACTAAATTTTTAAGTTACCGGCCATTCATAACTTCTACTAGCCAAAAAAAAAGACAGAAATAAACCAACAGTTTGAGTCTGTCTACACTGCGCATGACAAAGCGACCGTTGCAAATCATATTGTGTCAGTACTAGGGTTGTACAAAAAATTATATCGCAATATTTTCTATGATTTTATCGATAAAAGTAATTAGACGATATTTTGCTGAGTGTGTTATAATTAATCTTTGCAGAAGTTGCATATGAAGTGGCATTTAGATGTATCTACACATGTTAATGCAGCTTAGAGGGACATGGAATGCTTTAAGCCGGAAGTAACAAATGAATAAATAATGTTTTGATATTTTAAACATGAAATGTTGAATACTGATATTTGAAATTATTTAAAAAATGAAAAGATACTTTAAATGTGAAATTAAAACCGCCAGCAGGTGGCAGCGAGTTACTGTTAAGTGAGTCATTGCGATTGAACCGAATCATTTACACGCTTGATTCATTCAGTTACGAACAAG
>NW_015639528.1:15612-37719 GCF_001515625.1 Sinocyclocheilus rhinocerous | reverse complement strand
TGATTAACTATATGAATTGATATAAATATATAAATTTTCTGCCCCCTTATCTTGAATTATGTGATCATTCTTAATGCATATTAATATTCTGATTCATGCAGTGAAAGAACGCACTGTAAATGCGCACGCGCTCTAAAGGCTGTGTTGGTCTAACCAGATTTCATCACGTCGCGTATGCGTGCCTCTGTAGGTGTGTTTTGTTTGGTTTTTGCAATATACTCGATAATGTCATGATGTCTCACGAGTTCAGTATTTGCGCTAAACCTCCGCAGATTTGGCTTGCATGACCTTCCCCAAGAAATTAATTAGGCCTAGTGAACATAACTTACGAAAAGTAACCCGCCAAATTGGCTAGTGATTTGACAGCATTACCCGCCACAGCTGATTTTTACTCGCATTTGGAGGGTTGTCGGGTGTTAATTTCAAACCCTGTTTATAGTTATATGGTAACGAAAGTGGTTAACATTCAAAATGTTCTTTTTCATCAGTAGTATTATTTGTGATTTGAATTTTGTGAACAGGTGTTCCTCTTTTGCTATGTTATAAGCTAGGCTTCGGATGCTTTCACTTTCGAATTTGAGATCTTGTCATCACGTTTTACAAGAAAATATAATTGTCTGTTTTGCTTATATCTATACACCTTTCACTTTTTAGGACTAAAACAAAAGTTTTTAATTAAAAAGCACAACAATAAAACAGTAGACTACAATGACAAACTAGCTTACATAATGTCTATTAACAAAAACGAATAAGATGAGGCATGGCATGCACCACATGTTGTATTATTAGGCCTATATATCGACTAATAAATTACAGAATGGTTAGCAAACACTAAGGAATAAATAAAATAAAATAAAAAAATAAATAAAAATAAAGCAAGCCTCCATTGCTTAATGTGAGGTAAACAGCAAAGATAACAAGCTTTTCAAAATGAAAACAAAAAGAAAAGTAAAACGCAATCGTTTCCTCGATATTCGCGTAATTTTTAATATAAGCCAGGCTCTACACCTGATGCGCTTGCACTGAAAGCGCCTCTCTTCACGTGATCAGTGAATTCTGACTCCTGCTACAATGTGCCACGGCTCTGCAACGCCCGCCGTATAGAGCAGACGCTTTAGAGCAGCGCAGACCATGCACTCGCACAAATGAGACCACCGACCACGTCAAATTTTAACTCGCACATTCGCAAAAAATTGTCGCCGTCTAGAGTCCTGGTATCACCGAGAGTTCGCATGATTGTTAAATCGAAACCGAAAGTAAAACGCACAAGCGCTTTCAAAAGCGATTTTGTTGCCCGCTTTTTGAGAGTGACTCCACGATATGCGCAAATTAGGCTACATAACATATCTAGGCTGTTATTAGTATGTAGGCTATAATAGGTTGTGTAGTTGTCTATATCTCTTTATCATACTTGGAAAAATGTGCAAAGTAGCTTAATTTGATTATGGCTGCTCTTATTGTTAGCACTAAGAAATAGTTATAGCACATAGTCTTAAATAGCACTTAAGACTAAGAAATCAATCATTATGGGGGGGCATACCCTTGGAACCCAGAGGAACCAATTGTCACCCACCACAGTCTCACAAAATTCTGTGAGGACACTGGGAATGTAGAGGAAACATTGTAGGATTGGCTGTCTCGATGTGTGTGTGTATGCCAGTTCACCTTACTTGCTTAGTTATTAGCATGTGGACCATGTATGGCATTAACATTTCTACAGTAAAGCATAAGGGGGGCCTCACACAAAGAGCAGCCTTGGGGCCTGCTATAATAACCTCCCCCGGTTATTATAACCTAAAGATGCTATGTGAAAGTTTGAAACAGAAAATAGTGGTTTTCATCTCGGCACTTTCTTGGTAAAGAAAACACATTTTTACTCCAATTAATATATATAGCTTATAGCGTTTTTTTATTTATTTTATTTTATTTATTTATTTATTATTATATATATATATATTTTTTGTAATTTAAGTAATTTAATAAAAGCCAAGGGTCAAGTGCCCAACTAAAGCAAACACTTTTCACTATAATGGTGACTTTAAATGAAACTTAAAAAAAAAAAAATGACTAGAGCTAAACCTCTGTTAATTCTCAGAAACAACTTATAAAAGAAATAAAGTCAATCTGGTTAATAAAAAGTGAAGGTAATTATGTTTTTGGAGTTGATTAATCATCCTCTAAACATGTTTCAATGGCTGATATCAGATCACTTATTAGTAGAAATTAATTTAAGTGGGAAAGAAAAAGTTGTCAGCTGAAACGCGACTGTAACATTTGAAATAAAATAATTATTTACAATTTACATAAAATAACAATAAAAATAGAACAATTATTTATCTGGTTGAATTAAGCAAAAAAGCCAAATTAGGCTACATGAACACACATTGTGGTATTGAAAACTGTATTAAACTATAAGTTAAAATAACATGTGTCAGTAAGTAAATACAACTTAACTGAATGAACGTAAACTTTGGTACTGAAAACTGAAGTTCACCTTACTTTCATAAAGTTATTCCAACTAAATTGTATAAGTTCAAATAACATTAAATTTGTCAAGTTGTACATTGTGCAAAAGGCGATAAAGATACTGATGGTGCGCTGTCGCATTGACTCTGTTGGAGACTTTGATTATGAAAGACGCGCATCACGTAGCGGTACGCTACGGGCAGATGTCAGTATGAGGAAGCTGACAGTCTGTGTCTGTGGCAGTTAGCGATCGGTCTCTCTGCATAACGAGTACCAGAGACGTTCATTATCATTTATCAGCCTCAGCTTGACTGTATTTGTGCCGGGGTCGTCCTATAGGGGGTGGGAACGATCGCTTTACACTGTTTTTCGGTTTATAGTTGTTTTGTTAGTTGTGACGCAGTTATGAAGCGAGAAATGCTACATGATAATGATAACGCACACGTGCTGCTGTGTCTGTGGCAGTTAGCGATCGGTCTCTCTGCATAACGAGCACCAGAGACGTGCAGGACCAATTTATCAGCCTCAGCTTGACTGTATTTTGTGCCGTGTGCGTCCTATAGGAGTGGGTAACGATCGCTTTACACTGTTTTTCGGTTTATAGTTGTTTTGCTAGTTGTGACGCAGTTATGAAGCGAGAAATGCTACATGATAATGATAACGCACACGTGCTGCATCTGATGTATCTACGATTGCAGTTAACGTTACAATGTTAATACCTTTATTATCGATCATGTAGATATCAGTGAATGTGATGTTATATTCAGTGTTTCTACTATTGTATTCCAGCTTGAGGGGAGCAGCCTATAATGTATGTCAATGATGTTAGATTCCTGTTCTTTGTGTTTGCAGATAAACAGAATAACTTACTCATGATTCAGCCTCTCCATCTCTATGCGCTCGGCTGCTGTCATTACAGAGACTGAACAGAGCTAAGAATATTCATCTCATCTGAGCACTATAAAGCGGCCCGTTGACTGATCACAATACCCAAACCTCTCTCACTGTAACCAAGCTCATCTTTCAGTATCCTGACATCCAACCACTAACTGAAGTGTATGTAAAGGCTGTCTTCCCTCACTACTGTTGATTATCATACTTTATGATCATTAAAGCTGTTGAAACTGGTACTCCCCTCTGTGTGTTCTGACCGACACACCTGGTTCACTATGATACCTTACTAGCCCTAATAATTCAGGTAGCTCTTCGCTACATACATATATCCAAACAAGTGCAAACAAGAATGGATGGTGCAGTGTACTATGCACTAGTTTAGGAGAGTTGAGGCCTGTTGACTTATGGGGACACAGGTTCAAGACTTGGAATCATGTCCTGATTTTATTTTCCCACTGTTCCTGCATACACTCCACTCTTAAAAACACCAACCACATGTTGGCCGGCGACAGCTCATGACGTCACTACCGGTGCGACTATAGTATAAATAGCCGCCGGGAGAACACGTCATCTTCTTCTTCGTCTTCATTGACTGTTTTGTTTGAAGCGTGCATTCCGTAGTAAGAACGATCTTTCTTCCTTCTAGTGATGGAAAAATGAAGCTTTGCAACGCACCGAGGCTTTCCCCTCAACTGTTGTGCAAAAGGCGATAAAGATACTGATGGTGCTCTGTCGCATTGACTCTGTTGGAGACTTTGATTATGAAAGACGCGCATCACGTAGCGGTACGCTACGGGCAGATGTCAGTATGAGGAAGCTGACAGTCTGTGTCTGTGGCAGTTAGCGATCGGTCTCTCTGCATAACGAGCACCAGAGACGTGCAGGACCAATTTATCAGCCTCAGCTTGACTGTATTTTGTGCCGTGTGCGTCCTATAGGAGTGGGTAACGATCGCTTTACACTGTTTTCAGTTTATAGTTGTTTTGTTAGTTGTGACGCAGTTATGAAGCGAGATATGCTACATGATAATGGTAACGCACACGTGCTGTATCTGATGTATCTACGATTGCAGTTAAAGTTACAATGTTAATACCTTTATTATCGATCATGTAGATATCAATGAATGTGATGTTATATTCAGTGTTACTACTATTGTATTCCAGCTTGAGGGGAGCAGCCTATAATGTATGTCAATGATGTTAGTTCATTCTTCTAATTGCTGATGTTAGATTCCTGATCTTTGTGTTTGCAGATAAACCACACACATCCACAAAACCTGTACTCATATGCCCTGCATATCTCTACAATCATACAATCAAGCTCCTGTCCGTTGATAATCATCCAGTCTGTCGTGAGTCAAACCAACTGCAGTAAAGATTGCACGGCAGATAGCCGGTACATTTGATTCCCTCTGGAAGAATAACTTACTCATGATTCAGCCTCTCCATCTCTATGCGCTCGGCTGCTGTCATTACAGAGACTGAACAGAGCTAAGAATATTCATCTCATCTGAGCACTATAAAGCGGCCCGTTGACTGATCACAATACCCAAACCTCTCTCACTGTAACCAAGCTCATCTTTCAGTATCCTGACATCCAACCACTAACTGGAGTGTATGTAAAGGCTGTCTTCCCTCACTACTGTTGATTATCATACTTTATGATCATTAAAGCTGTTGAAACTGATACTCCCCTCTGTGTGTTCTGACCGACACACCTGGTTCACTACGATACCTTACTAGCCCTAATAATTCAGGTAGCTCTTCGCTACATACATATATCCAAACAAGTGCAAACAAGAATGGATGGTGCAGTGTACTATGCACTAGTTTAGGAGAGTTGAGGCCTGTTGACTTATGGGGACACAGGTTCAAGACTTGGAATCATGTCCTGATTTTATTTTCCCACTGTTCCTGCATACACTCCACTCTTCTAAAAATAAAGAAAAACCCTATAGCCAAATTATGATTGTTCTTATTTTCTACATACAATTCTCAGAAAATGAACTTTATTGGTACTTTAGCAGAAGGGTGGATTTCAGGAGGAAAAATGTAATAAAACTTTAAAACTGGTCCAGAAATACAACATTTACAACATTACAACAATACAACATGTAATATATCCCCAAACAGCTGTCAATTTCAAACAAAAATATTATTTCGTTTTTTTTTTTTATCACTGATTGTAAACTACACTGGCACAATCATCAGAGATGGACCAGTCAGAAGTAATTATTTGTGTAAATGCAATGCAAAACTAGAATGTAAATTATTGCCATCTTTCCCCATCTAATTTTTTTTCCATGTTTTGGAATTAACAGAGGCTTGAGATGAGATGCGTAAGAAATAATTACACACAAGAATGTTTGTAATGTAATGAAATGACAAAAAACCAGACAAATGTCATGAAATAAAACATCTGAGCAATGTCTTAAGGGTTGTGTTAACTGTGTAGGAATAATTGAACACCAGGTAGTACAGACAAAAATATCTCCATAAATGCCTTGCCATGGTCGTGCAAAAAATAAAAAATAAAATAAAATACAAAATAAATAAATACATAAATAAATGACTGCAAAATACAAATGATATGCATTACTGTCAAATATAAGAATTGGGCTGGTTTGGCTTTGCAGACCTGGCAACCCTGCTCATTGCTGGTAGCACCTTCTGTCCAGTTATTTCCCCACCACCTATGTTTTGTAAATAAAATGAATAAATTAAAATATGGTAGTCACATGTAAAATCATGCTCCTTATTGCCAGGGCTATAATAATAATAATAATAATAAACGATGGAATGTCATAAAGAAATATCATAAACACATAGAAACGACGAAAACAACCTAATTAAAAGTGACATTTCCCAATATTTAGTAGGTATAATAGCCTAATTGTAACATTTATAATACATATATTTATTTTCCACAGTGTTAGTAACAGCAAGATAAATTACTAAAAGGATGATGCTGAATTAAGTTTTTGTCACGGTGTTTTCCAATTTACCTCGTCAATGCAGTTTACAGAATACTGTTAATCCAGAAGACAAACCACTGGGCTGGGACCAAACCATCCCTGACGCAGTCCCACTAGACTAGCCTTTCTGACAGCTTCTGTTGAGCCCACGAAGCATCGCATGTTTGGTAAGCTACTTGTTACTGAAAACACCGTTTTAACCTTTTCGGCTAGCACAAATCGTTAGAACACCGAGAGAAAGATATTAAGCCTAAATGTCTTACCATGGTCGAGTAAACACCAGAACAATAAGGGCAAAATAAAGAGAAGCTTCATTTTCATTAGGCTTTCTAAAAAAAAAATGCAAATTTTGATACATAGTGCTATGTTCTTTCTCTTCAGTAAATCCGAAGCCATTGTGTCTTCTTCTTCTTATTATTGTTTTACAGCGGCTGGTATCCAGCTTACTGGTACATTAAGAAACCGTTGTGTCACGAATGAAAGTGAAAATGTAATTTGGGAGGCTCCCACACTGCAGCGCGAAGACGTAGAGACGTCACGTTCTTTAATCTGTATTAGCGCTGTTTGTAAAGTGCTGTGTAAATGCTGTTTGATAGTGTTAGTACATAATAATCCGTTTCGTCTAAAAATTTGAAGACTTTTAAGCAAAACAGTTCTTAATGTTGCAGTTTACTTTTTTTTTTTTTTGGTGGCTGCTATGTTTCTTGAATTAATATAGCCTAGTATAATTTGCCGTTTTATTATTTTGGTTACAGACATTAATTATCTAGGTGTATTCATACATTATATAGCTTTCACAGACACCAAAAAGAGAGTAAGAGAGCACTGCATGCCCTGATTATTCAGACAGTAATACTGTCTGTCAAATGTATATAATTGCTATAACATTTATTGTGTAGTTGAGGACTTGATTTTGGCCTAAACCTTTATCCCGGTTTTCCCGGGAGACAGAACTTAAGAAGAGAGAAAGACAAGCATCCCAAGTGTTTACAGTCTCTGACTGTGTATAATATGCAATTAGCATCTTTCTTCATTCACACCAGAACTATAGAAATAATATTTAAAAAAAAAGCTATCTTCAAATAAATAAAAACAATGATATTCTTATGATTTTCTAATGATATTTGATATTTGATATTCTAGTGTATACTAGCCAGGATAATGTTTATTGTCTCGTATACTCTCAAAAACACACATCATATTCATTGTAGTTGTCGACAGCCTAAACCCAACTAAGATTCACTAGTCAAGTCGAGTCAAGTCGAGTCAAGTCAAGTCAAGTGGAGTTAATTGTCATTTCAACCATATACAAGTACATAGTGAAACGAAACAATGTTTCACCAAGGTGCTACATAAGACAAACACAGAACAACACAAAACTACAAGGGACTACATAAAAAAATACATAAAGTGTACAAGTACAAACATGTGCAGACAGCACAAGGCAGTACAATGACTACTGGGACAGACAATGGGCACAGTAAGTCCTAGTGCAGCGCTGACCAGTACACAGTTCTGTTTAAAAGTAAACATAGTGACACTAGTGCAAAGAGTACAATATAAGTAGCTGAAGTAGTGTAAGTGTAAACATAAGAGTAGCAGCCAATATACAGTATAATAAGTATTGTAGCAGCATAAACATGTGCAAAAAACTTACAAAAAACAGGATGCTCAGTTGTGTGTGTATATGTGCATGTGTGTGTTCCTTCAGTCCAGTTTCTGAGTGTTGAGAAATCTGATGGCATGAAGAAACTGTTGCACAGTCTGGTCGTGAGGGCCCTAATGCTTCGGTACCCTTTACCAGATGGCAGGAGGGTAAAGAGTGTGTGAGAGGGGTGTGTGGGGTCATCCACAATGCTGGGGGCTTTGCGGATGCAGCGTGAGGTGTAAATGTCCGTGAAAAACTGACTGTCCAGTCAGTTATCAGATTGATTTGTGACAAAAAAAGGTTTTATTTATTGTTATGCTCATTTTAACAAAGCAGCAAAAAAATCTTATTTTCAGTGTATTTAGTAGTGTGTTTAGCTGTCAATCTGTGGTGCCAACTATGGTCGCAAGTTCCGATGGTAACGATGGAACTTGCGACCATAGTTGCTTTTGGGAAATGCACCCCAGTGTAGTTTAACAGTGATGCATGATGGGTAAGAATCCAGTTTGACCTCTGATCAATAACTCCTCTCTGACTGTTTTTTGCTTTGCTGGATTGATTCTGTCCACCAATTTCACTGTTAAGCAGTTTTATCTAGAGTGGAAGTCAGACGGTGAGTTCATAACACAACAACTGAACACACATCAAACTAATTGTTTTTCAGCAAATGCTAAAATGAACGCTGGTGTGGGATGCTGAAGCAAGAACCAAGTGAGACTGTGGTCAGTCATACAAGTATGAATGATCATTTACAATTTCCTCAGCATACGAACTGGCATTGTGATCCATTGTGTTCCTATTGTTTAATCGCACTCCCTCCCACATTACGTCACTTCCGGTTTGGCATTTTTCAGATGCGGAAGTACAATTTTCTCACAAAAACAACTCCAGAAGCCTCAGTAGCGTATTTATAATCTAGTTCCTACCTTATTTGTTTCTATACATAGACTCACTAGGGGCTCTAACCTGCAATATGCTCTTTAAGGAGACCTGCTGAGCAAGCCAGGAGTGTCAGCCTTAAGCTTTCACCTGCACACCCACTGAAGCTAAAAAATATTACCTTTTTTTCAGTGTACTTTCATTATTCCATTGACAAAAGCTGAGAACTGAAAAAAAAAATCACAACATTTTAAGATCACTAGAGTAAAATGTGCACACTATTCTTCTACTTTTAGCTGTTTAACATAACCTTTCATAAATTTAATTGATAAAAATAAGAGTATTTTCCACTAATAAAAACATTTAAAGTCTTAAGCACATTTATATGTATCTACATATAATATGCGTTCAGTGGACCTTGTTCATGAAACTTGCATATATATGAGTAAATGTGTGTGTGTGTGTGTGTGTGTACGTACGTACGTACGTACGTACTTGGATGGGTTAAATTCAGAGCACAAATTCTGGAAATGGGACAACATACTTGGCCACACTTCACTTTCACTTTCAAATTTTCACCGTAAAACAGACCTTCCCGAAAACTCTCCTCTGGATTCACAAACACTTCATAAACATCAGATTTGATAGTTAAACATGTGTATGTTAATGAATTCCAATCATTTGTAAATAAGGTGCACATGCCACTACATGGCTAAAAAAACAAGGTATGTATTGTTGCATCCCTAATACACAATTCACACAGCATTTTTTGCTTTTAGACATTTTACAAAGTCAGGCAACTATGTTGCAAAAAGTATGTTAAACTATAAAAATACAATATATTCACCCTTTAAGAACAGTTAAATTCTTAATAAGGGCCAGATGAAGGGCCATTATATCATATGCAAATACAGCATGTGAACTGGGAGGGTCAAACTGGGAGGGTCAAACCGATGCGGCGGCTGTCATCTCGGCTTTGTTGCTGTGTTCAATAAAGTCTTATTTTGACATCTGGAACTCTGCTTCTTGAGCTTTATTGACAAATTTGAGAAGACCATTGTTTGTTCCACAGCAAGGCCTGTTTCAGAAAGGAGATTAAGTGAAAACTCTGTGTATGTTAACCATGAAATGAGGGAAACTCTGGGTTTTCTGTTTCAGAATCTGAGGTATCTCAAACCCAAGAAAGCAGGGTAAATAAAGCATGTTCCTGAAAGAGAGGTAACTTATACCCAGAGTCAGTTACCATGGTAACTTACTCTGTGAGCCTAACCTGGTCATTAAAACCAGAGTTTCTTTCGGTCTCCTCCCTCTTTTTAAAGAGTTGGCCATTTTTAAATACCTATTTCATTTATTTATTCACGCTACAAAAATGCTTTTCTTAGTGAGTATTTTGGAATCTAAATTAAGTGCATTTTACTTAAAACAAGAAAAACAATCTTAATGCAAATGGAAACAAGATTATTTGTCTTACCTCATTAGCAGATCATTTGTAAAATAAAACAAATACACTTAAAAGACTAAATACTTTGTCATTTAAATGCATTTTGATTTAAGAATCTTTATATATTTTGACTGGAAACAACAAGACAAAAATACTAAGTAAAGCTTTATAGTCTGCCAGTTTTTACCTTTGATATTATAACAGTGATTAAGCATTAAAGTTATGTATTGACTCAGAAGTATGCAGACATATTTCTGGCAGGTGCTGTTGCCATGGTGAATCATAATTTCGGAGCTCCATTAATCATGGCTTTTTGTGGTGCAAGTCAACCTACTCAGAGTGGATTGAACTAACTTAGTTCAGTTGTTCTGAAACTGAAAGCTCAGAGGTTCCCATTTCAGGGTAAATCAACCCAGAGTTCAAGTTTCAGAGTTGGTTGAACCTCATTATTGAAACGGGGCCCTGGAACCACTGTTTTGTAAGAAAAAGTGATGAGGACGTTAAAGATCTTGATGAAGATGTTTATTGCAGCATAGCAGTGACAGTACATGTAGTACCTTGGGTTCAACGGAGTCAGAATGAACCCAGAACATCCTAAGTTCAAACCTTTTATACAGTTACAGTTTACTACCCTTAATGTAAATGAAGTTGCTCCTGTCCTAACTGTAGTCTGTATATGTTAATTAAGTTCTGACACCCCTTTTTATGAGATGATTCTCAGTGTCCCACAACCCATTCTCATTCTACAATTGGTCACCATTTGCTCAGGATGTGATCATCCCAAATGGTCTACAAACAGCATAACTGTTGACTTTATTCTTCTCTATAATAATTAAGCCATTTTGGGAAATGAGCATGACCAAACATATATTTTGGAGTGGAATCTGGGTCGGGGCAGACTATAGATTCTTACAGTTTATTTAATTATTTATTGCAGATTTAACCCTCTGGTGCTCTTCGGTCACTTTTGACTGAAAAAAATTCTGTTTTGAATTTTTAAAAATCACA
Organism: Sinocyclocheilus rhinocerous; assembly: GCF_001515625.1. Taxonomy (NCBI): domain Eukaryota; kingdom Metazoa; phylum Chordata; class Actinopteri; order Cypriniformes; family Cyprinidae; genus Sinocyclocheilus; species Sinocyclocheilus rhinocerous. The sequence continues at coordinate 26,409 of NW_015639528.1, read as the reverse complement.
GCTTCATCAGAATGGTACGAAACTTGGTGACTTTTATGGCATTTGGAATGTGATTGTGAACACACACAAAAAATTGAGGGATTGATTCGAGCAAGCTAAGTGGTCGTAAAAAAATAGTCACACTTGTGGTAATCGGGTCAAAAATGACCGACCATAGGAAATTAATGGGAAATTGACAAAAACTAAAATTTTGTGTGTGCAATATACAAATCTGCCACAATGCAGAATAAAAGTACACAGCAATGATGGGGTGAAACTCTAGAACATCAAGAGTGCAAAACCAACACATCCATTCACAAACACACGCGTACACACACATTTATACACACACACACCTATGAACTGGTGCGACTGTAACACAGCAAATATGTAAAATAAAAGTAATAATTCAACTACAATGCTGTAAAAAAGTGGACAGCAAGGAAGGGGTTATACTCTAAAACATCAAGAGTGCAAAACAGACACATACACTCACACACACACACATACACATACACACACACACACACACTCACAGACAAACACACACACATACACAATTATACACATTCAAATGAATTGATATGGCTATAACCATATAGCCATAACGAGTCAGAAAACTGAAATAAGAGGTTGAAATCAGATCAGACCCAGAAGGATTAAGCTCTGATAAAACATTTCTGTTCATTTTTGTTATATTTTTATAGAATTGTAATGTTTTGTGTAACAAAATGCTTGCTTTGTGTTCAGGTTTGACTGTAGTAATAATAATTCAAAAACTGATGCTTCAAATCAACATTTCAAAACAAAAAAAATCTAAACCTTTACAAAAAGTTGTCTTTGAACATGTCTAAACATATATCCAAACCCACAACTTAATAAAAAATAAATATTTATGTCTAAAAACAATTAGAGAATGTATAGGCCTTTTATATAGAGCTATATGGGCATCTATGGGCTAAAACATGGAATTGCAGATGTTTTTCTTATTTTACTCCCACCAGTTGGCACTAATCCATCTAAAAAAATGGATTTTAAAGGCATTGTCTCTATTTTAACATGAAATACTGCCACAACTGAAAAGTAATAGAAAATATTTGAAAAAAAAAATAAAATATTTTTTTTCAATGGGAAAAATGTATCATAATTATTGCATAAATATTAATTAGTACCATGAAATTCTCTCAAAATACAAAAGAAAAAATATTATTAAACAAAAATATGTTACATTGATTTTACTGGGGGGGAAAAGTTCAATTTTAGGTGTCCGGTCACTTTTGACTGTGAAGGCCACAAGTGTGACTCCGAAATAAAGAGCACCAGAGGGTTAAAAGGACACTTTACACCCTACAACCCCTAAAAATGTGTATCGCTACCTTAATTGTTTTTCAATATTTTAAAATAAACAGTGTCAATGACTTCTTTATTGACACTTTGACAAACATATTCCATATGAATGGAGCTGTTTAATCCAAAGGCACTTTTCTACTTTTGGGCCAAACGGTTTTATGAATTGTAAGGAGCAGCTCCAGTTATATTTCCACTTGAACTTGGTTAGGCATGGCCTGATAATGTCATGTCTCTTTTGGGGTTTTGTTTCATGTTCATTGTTTTCATGTCTGTTATTTTGTCATAGTCATAGTTCCTGTCTAGTCATGTGATTCCCTTGATCCTTATAGGTGTGTTCGACTTCATGCCGCGCCGCGCAGACCTATCAGCGAGAGTAGCCGCTTGCAGTCGGGGCGTAATTGAAAGCGGAGACGTGAAGTCGGACACTTTCTGCTCCCGGTAGTGATGCTCTCACGGTGTTTGCATACTCTTATCACAGTAAATAACATGCAATATTTGTCAAATGCACAGACTTTTCAGAAACTTTTCATGAGCAACAGAAACCATTTTTATATACTGCTTAATACAGCGCCATCTGTTCAAGAATAAAGTTCAACATAAACATATACTATTTAAATACCAATAAAGTGGAGGTATATTTGCTTTTATCAGTGTTTTTTATATAACGTTATAATATAACATTGCGACTACAGTAAAAAAAGCTTTTACTGTTCTAAAAAACAGATTTGTGAGCAGTATTGGAATTGAAGATGTTAGAAACACACGTCATTGTTGTCATGTGTTGAATTTGGCCAATCGTGAAACAGCTGTGTTGTCATCAGCGCTCCTGCAGTCGCTCTTAAGAAACTGCTCCAGCTGAGTCAGCCGGCTGCTCTAGAAACGCTATCGCAGTACTTGGATGCCACACGTGACAGTGACGTGGCGTCGGCGCCGGTTCAAGTCGGACAAAATTTCTAACCGGCATGCACTGCTTCAAGTCAGATTGTGATCGGTCTGCGCAGTGCTGCATGAAGTCGAATGCACCTTTTGTATTCTTGCCTAGTGTGTGTGTCATGTTCTGATTAGTTGCCTTAGTTATGTGCCTCGTTTCCCATTGGTTGATTTGTGTCATGTGACCCTCTTTGTTTGGTATTTATAGACCTCATGTTGCATTTGTCTCTCATCGAGTATTGTCCCTGTACCTCTGTTGGTGAGTTCTTGTTTATGCCAAGTCTGTTCAAGTTAAGTCTGCTCAAGTCAAGTTTGTTCAAGTCAAGTTCAAGTCAAGTCTGTTCATGCCAGTCAAGTCTTTCTTCATTTGTTTGGATTTGAATTTTACCTTGTTTAAATAAAGCTGCACTTGGGTTCTTTTCAACTCGCCTCCAGTGGACTCATTACAATTCCAAACCATTCTTGATCTGGAATTCTTAGTCAAACATGCTGAACCGTGCTGTAGAATGCCTGGAGTCACGTCGCTGCTCAGGGGTGCGTTTCCCAAAAGCATTGTTAGCTATCTATGGTAGTTAGTTCTATTGGTAACGACGGAACTTGCGACCATAGTTGCTTTTGGGAAACGCACCCCAGGATGGGTCATTTGTCTGTTGCCTAGCCACCAGTTTTTCTGTAGCTGGCCAAGAGAGTTATTTGAGTGAAGTAAACACAAGTTAATAGTAACATTTAAAAGAAATATTTCATCCTTAATAGCATGGGCGATATTTACATCTGGTTCCATATCTTAACTCTTGCATTACCAAAGCAATGGCTGACACAATTGTGTTGCATTCCAAAGGGCTCTGTTATCAGCCCAACAGTGAAAAATTAAAAAATATCCGTATCATATTGAGCCAGATCGGCACAGAATGGAATGGTTAAGCAACAAGAATGGTTTGGCTCAGTGGTACAAAAGCGGCTTAAGTCTTCTAAAGGGACATGGTTTGTCCCTCAACCATTTGCTTCCAGACTGTCATATGCTACATTTGAAATAATAATTTAGTGGTTGAAAATAGTGATTCTGAGTTGCCAGAACTTGCGAGCAAGTTCACAACACTAATTAAACCTTGGTTAGTACAACATACTATTCTCATTTCACTTTACTTGGTTATTTCAAGGCAGTTGGTTTGCATGTTTTGTTTTTTTTTGAGTAAGGCTTACTAATTAGAATTTACAGTGTATGTCCAAAAAAATTGATTATTTTAAGTAGTATTTCAGCCTGATCAACGGGTGCCCCTCCAGCAGCACCCACCGGTGGGGTTTCAGCCTGATCAGCGGATGCCCCTCCAGCAGCACCCATCGGTGGGGTTTCAGCCTGATCGGAGGATGCCCATCCAGCAGCACCCATCGGCGAGGTCTCAGTCTGATCAGCGGATGCCCCTCCAGCAGCACCCATCGGCGAGGTCTCAGTCTGATCAGCGGATGCCCCTCCAGCAGCACCCATTGGCGAGGTCTCAGTCTGATCAGCGGATGCCCCTCCAGCAGCACCCATTCGCGGAGTCCCATTCTGATTAAGAGCGCCCATCGGCGGGGTCTCAGTCTGATCAGCGGATGCCCCTCCAGCAGCACCCATCGGCGAGGTCTCAGTCTGATCAGCGGATGCCCCTCCAGCAGCACCCATTCGCGGAGTCCCATTCTGATTAAGGGATGCCCCATCAGCAAACACCATTTGCAGAGTCTCAGTCTGAGTAAAGAGCAATCCTTCTTCACCATTCTCCTGAAAGAACACAGATTCACAGAAGGTAAGACAAATTATTGTGGAAAAAATTGATGATTCAGTTACACAAACAAACAGTTACACATTTTTTTTCAATTTAGGGGTAAAACGTTTGAAATACGTGACCAGCGATATACAGTTTGCAAACATTCAGACGCCACCTGCATTGCTGAGAGCAGCGTTAAGATGAACGTAAATATGTGCTGTGCACTTTCCTCTCAATAGCAAAATAAACACACAACAAAATAACAGTGCTGAGAAAACAGCAGTTAAGAAAGCATCTTGTCATAGTGATGTATAAATGTTTCCATGAGCTTCAATTTGGCACTCCAGTCATGTCACATTTATTTATATAGCATAGGGCTTTAAAGCAAGTAGCTTTACTGTGTCGTTGTCGCTACAGTTTCTATAAAGAAGCTCCCCAGAGTATTCATGTTTTTACTTATGGACGTCTGATCTCGAGGGACTGAACAAAATAAATGAACTGGAGAAGATTTTCAAGTCAAAGAAGGTGAATCCCCAGAGCCACACCTAGCAATTGTGTAATCGCCACATGCCAATGGTAGTTAAAAGCAAGCGGTTTCAAACTCCAATAAAACAAACTTTGGTTTGGCCTAATTTTGTTCAAAATTACATCACACCATTTAGTTCTTTGATTTTGCTTGAAGTTTATTGGAGCCTTAACAGTTCTCAAAGATGCCAGTCTGTTTAAAATCTGTAGGTGTTTACAGGCAGATTTTGTGCTCATAGTATCTCACCTGATCCTGATCATTGTGGTGTGTCCTATTTCCTGTTTGAACAATAACAATAAAAGTGTACTTTGGTCAGTTAGTATAAAAATACATACTTACACAAATATACATACTTTTTTGGCACAATAAATCTCATTCCAGCTTGCCGAATCAGCTGTATGCAATACTTGCCATTTTGTCTTGGTCTCCTGCAGTGACAGTAAATCGCACAAGCAACTGCAACCAGCAGAACAACAACAGCAGCAGCAACAGCAACAGCAGCAGCAGTTGAATCTGGAACAGCTAAAGACAGACAGTTGTTATTTCTCAAGATGGACTGATAAGCAACTTTACCTATACATTTGATGGATATTTAGTAGAATGTTGTACACTGTAAAAAAAAAAAAAAAAAAAAGTTATTTTACAGGAATTTTCTGTTTTTTTATTTTTTTTTTAAGAATTTCCCCTTTTTTTTCATTATACAGTGAAATACCTGTTGTATATATTTTCTGTACTTTAAAGTTCCACCATTAAATTTACAGATAATTGCTTGTATTTCGGTATTACATAAATTTTATGTTTTTTAAATGGAAATTTTCTGTATTTTCACAGAGTAATGTGTAATTTTACATAAAATGTTATTTAATATTTAAAGATTATTCCTGTAATTTTTTTTTAACCACAAATCATTCAGTAAAAGTGTTATTATTAGCCTACCATGAGTCCCATTCTGATTAAGGGATGCCCCATCAGCAAACACCATTTGCAGAGTCTCAGTCTGAGTAAAGAGCAATCCTTCTTCACCATTCTCCTGAAAGAACACAGATTCACAGAAGGTAAGACAAATTATTGTGGAAAAAATTGATGATTCAGTTACACAAACAAACAGTTACACATTTTTTTTCAATTTAGGGGTAAAACGTTTGAAATACGTGACCAGCGATATACAGTTTGCAAACATTCAGACGCCACCTGCATTGCTGAGAGCAGCGTTAAGATGAACGTAAATATGTGCTGTGCACTTTCCTCTCAATAGCAAAATAAACACACAACAAAATAACAGTGCTGAGAAAACAGCAGTTAAGAAAGCATCTTGTCATAGTGATGTATAAATGTTTCCATGAGCTTCAATTTGGCACTCCAGTCATGTCACATTTATTTATATAGCATAGGGCTTTAAAGCAAGTAGCTTTACTGTGTCGTTGTCGCTACAGTTTCTATAAAGAAGCTCCCCAGAGTATTCATGTTTTTACTTATGGACGTCTGATCTCGAGGGACTGAACAAAATAAATGAACTGGAGAAGATTTTCAAGTCAAAGAAGGTGAATCCCCAGAGCCACACCTAGCAATTGTGTAATCGCCACATGCCAATGGTAGTTAAAAGCAAGCGGTTTCAAACTCCAATAAAACAAACTTTGGTTTGGCCTAATTTTGTTCAAAATTACATCACACCATTTAGTTCTTTGATTTTGCTTGAAGTTTATTGGAGCCTTAACAGTTCTCAAAGATGCCAGTCTGTTTAAAATCTGTAGGTGTTTACAGGCAGATTTTGTGCTCATAGTATCTCACCTGATCCTGATCATTGTGGTGTGTCCTATTTCCTGTTTGAACAATAACAATAAAAGTGTACTTTGGTCAGTTAGTATAAAAATACATACTTACACAAATATACATACTTTTTTGGCACAATAAATCTCATTCCAGCTTGCCGAATCAGCTGTATGCAATACTTGCCATTTTGTCTTGGTCTCCTGCAGTGACAGTAAATCGCACAAGCAACTGCAACCAGCAGAACAACAACAGCAGCAGCAACAGCAACAGCAGCAGCAGTTGAATCTGGAACAGCTAAAGACAGACAGTTGTTATTTCTCAAGATGGACTGATAAGCAACTTTACCTATACATTTGATGGATATTTAGTAGAATGTTGTACACTGTAAAAAAAAAAAAAAAAAAAAGTTATTTTACAGGAATTTTCTGTTTTTTTATTTTTTTTTTAAGAATTTCCCCTTTTTTTTCATTATACAGTGAAATACCTGTTGTATATATTTTCTGTACTTTAAAGTTCCACCATTAAATTTACAGATAATTGCTTGTATTTCGGTATTACATAAATTTTATGTTTTTTAAATGGAAATTTTCTGTATTTTCACAGAGTAATGTGTAATTTTACATAAAATGTTATTTAATATTTAAAGATTATTCCTGTAATTTTTTTTTAACCACAAATCATTCAGTAAAAGTGTTATTATTAGCCTACCATTGAAGATCGTTAATCATGTGAGCATTACAGTGATGATTTGTGAAGGTCAAATAATAGTATTTGTACAGTGCATGTACTGTAAATTATGCATTGTTTCTTTTACTACTCTTTTAACCTTGTCTTGCAAATAAATGCAAATTTTAATCATTATTTGGCTAATTATTTGTTTTCCGTGATGGTAGGTTTAGGGTAAGGTTAGTGTAGTGTGTGTGTGTGTGTGTTTGTGTTTGTGTGCCCGGGCTTGATGACGCAGATTCAAATTTGCCACCAATTTAGCTCCGCCCACGATGGTTGGCTGAGCTGTTTCTGTACCGTACGACACAACATTAGTGGTGGAAATTTTGATTCTTTCAAGAGATTCGTTAATTTTCAGGTTGTTCACCAAAATGATTCGTTCAGATTCGTTCACCGATTCGTTCAGTGACCATTTCTTCATATTACATAAATACGCCAGCAGGTGGAGAAAAAGTCTTATGTGCTATGTCTTAAGTCAACAAATGTATTTACTTGTTACAAAAAACTGATTTGGCTTTATTCAAATGTGTGCATAATCTACTCATTAAATAAACAAAGTCTAAATAAGTTGTTCAGATGACCAAAGCACAAGGTTTTCTTGTATAATTAACATTTTAATTGTTTGGTCAGACATTTACACATTCATAAATCGGGGATTAAACGTGGAGTTATGTTCTGTATGTTAAATATGACTATATAAACAAGCGTATGTGCACAGTACCTATAACTGCGCTTTGCATCCGCTTTCTGCTGATGGCTGATTGAGATTGACTCACATGCTAAATGGCCGACTGACCCGGTACAATCTCATTCATTTCGTTCACGAACGAGATATGTACCAGTTCATTCAACTCGTTCGCGAACGAGATGTACCAGTTCATTCAACTCGTTCACGAACGACATGTACCAGTTCATTCAACTCGTTCGCGAACGACATGTACCAGTTTGGTCATTTCATTCACGAACGAGAAGTACCAGTTCATTCAACTCGTTCGCGAACGACATGTACCAGTTCATTCAACTCGTTCGCGAACGACATGTACCAGTTAATTCAACTCGTTCACGAACGACATGTACCAGTTCGGTCATTTCGATCCTGAACGAGAAGATCTCTCGATCTCGTTCAGACTCAAATTAATCTTGTTCAGTGAAGGGCGTATTCGTTCACTACATTCAACAAATCACATGCTCCGTCACATCTCATACTCGAAGGCTATTGGCTCGAGGTTTAGTCATTCTTTGACAGGATGAAACAGTCCACAGAGCTACCCGGTTCACCGAGCTGTGCATGCGCTGCTAATAGCTTCTATGGAGGGAGTAATTTCAGTGAACGAGAAATATGAGTCAATGGATAACGAGAACGATTGGTTCACCTAAAAGATTTGTTCAAAAAGAACGATTCATTCACGAACGTAACATCACAACACAACAGCGATGGAAACGCGGATGATTTGAATTTATTTCAGGCTGTACATTTGGAAATGTGTGAGTTTAATACACGAGTTTCACAATTTGAGTTGAATTACTGAAATAAATTAACTATTCCACGACATTCTAATTTATTGAGATGCACCTGTATGTGCTCTTTCTTTAGTGAGACTGTTTCGCCAACTACAACAAATTCTGACGATAGTACAGCAGACATGCCAACAGACTGAGGTAAGTCTTTCATACAGCATATTTTATATAGTGTGGCTGCACTGCACATTTGTGTTTTTAAGTGTAGTTTAGAAGCTAAAATTAGCATTTCTAAATGGTGTTCAGTTCAGACACATAACTGGCATTGAGAGCTGAAGGGCAAAACACTGAAAACTGCAGCACGTTTATAAGAAAGATCAGTTGACCTCAAAAGACTCAAAACAAGATTTAATAAACTGTTTTGTTTCGAGTGTATATAAAGTCTTTGCTCATCTGGAAGTACCCACCAGTTTTTCAAACTCTTAAACGGCGGGACATTTTGAAATGCTTAACGTGGCTAACTATCAAAGCAGTGTTGAGAGTGAATCCAGTTACACCTTATTTATTATGAGTATGAACGCAACATGGTAAATCGCAAGGTAGGCGCTTTTTCCCCCTTTCATGTTCTCCTGTACATGTACATAGTATATTTTATTAAGTATACAGAATTTGGTCCTCCATTGTCACTATATTAATGCGTTCAGCGTTTTGTAATGGTTTTCTATGGGAAAACGCTTAACTTGCAATTAAAAAGCGTTTGCATTCACATTCTGGGCGCATTTGCTCACCTACACTTATATTATGCATGTATTGCATATGTTAATCTTATAAGTAATAATTGATATAATATTTGTGTTCTGATGAGGAATGAAACACACATCTTAAGGCCTGAGGCTGAGTAAACTGCCGTTACATATTGGATTGTTGATTATGAAAATTGCATCTATCCTGGACAGTTACAACCCCAGGTAGTAATATCATGCAGCTAAGTCAAAGTAAATAATATAAATTTACTTTCTATAAATGTAGCTAATATCACATGGCGGACCAAAACATCACTGTTAACCTTTCCTGCTCAGCTTCCAGATCATTGTCTCAGTGGAACATAGGCTGTAATGTGTGAATGTAATACAAAGTATTAAAACAATTTTTTTTGGTTTCAGGCTGTGTGGAAAGACTGTGGAGATCTACAGCAGATAAGCATGGCAATTCAGGTGTGGAACAAGTCAGCTTTTGTTATTATTGGTATTATTTTATTAACTAGAACCATATGGATTACCTTTGTGCTGTATCGAGCAGTATCGAATTTTAATGTTTACATACATTTTCGGGTTAACTGGGACCATGAAAACATGTAATTTGGGCCTAGAGTTAAGGGGTTTAAGAGTTTGAAAAAATCAGGAACCAGTATCAAAGTCGAGGTATCGTTATTGATAGTGAAAATTTTAGAAAGTTTACATTTTTGGCTTAACTGGGACCATGAAAACATGTAATTTGGGCCTAGAGTTAAAAATAATTTCTCCTTCAAGTATGTTACTTTTTCATATGAAAACAAACATTGTGTCAATAAAACACTTCATCAGACAATTGCATTCATTTAAAGGGGTCATATGATGCGATTTCAATTTTTCCTTTATCTTTGGATTGTTACAAGCTCTTCATGCCTAGAGCTGATCCGTGCTGGTCGCTGAGGAAATACATCAACTTCGCGCTGTGGATCGCCGGATCGGCTTTCACCATGGACGAAGCAGAGTCTAGCCCGGGGTCGTCACATGTGGTTACCGCAAGCCCGCCACCGCTCACTCAAGGTGGCCTCCGCTCACTCTAGCCCGCCGTGTGTCACGCTGTGTTTAATTGTGAAAGCGAAACTTCTTTGTTTGGCCTTCCAAAAGAGGACTAGAAATCAGTGGTTAGTTGTATTTGCAACCCCGGTTCCGAAACAGTCCAACCCAAATATCAGATGTGTGCAATGCATTTTATGGAGGACTGTTTTCTGATCCTGGAGGAGTAGACTACAATGCCGGCTGTTCTGACTCACAGACTGTAAGTACGTTTTTCATATTTAAAGAATTTGCCACTGATGATTCACACGCGAGTTTTGAGCAGTGTAGAGTAGCACTTGTTGTTTGTCATTTCTCCAATCACAAATGCAGACATGGTTTTATGTTTACGCGGTGCGACCAGTATGGTGAGGGGCGTAACATTTCCGTCACACGCTTGAGGTATTCGGCCAATCACAACGCACTGGATAGCTGGCCAATCACAGCACACCTCGCTTTTCAGACCGATGAGCTTTGTAAAAATCGACGCGTTTCA